>NC_061095.1:23899150-23936650 GCF_015104395.2 Macrobrachium nipponense | reverse complement strand
TGGGTGAATAGCTTTCGTTAATCTTTCGGCGGTTTTTTTTTTTTTTATTTATTTTTATTTTTTTATTTTTACAGACATTTATGTGATCAAAGATAATTCCTGCTTGAATTTTTAACTAACTAGCTGTTCTATTGTTTTTTTTTCCTTTGTAAAGCAGTTTTCTGTATAAAATTACACGTTTTTAAGGATTCTACATCCTTTTGGCTTGTAGTAATTTTATTAATGCCAACACACACACAAACACACACACACACACACACACACACACACACACACATATATATATATATATATATATATATATATATATATATATAGTGTGTGTTTGTGTGTGTGTGTGTGTTTGTGTGGCATTATGAATTACAAATTTATGTGGCATACATGAGGGTTGATTAATGCATGCCCCAAGGGTCGACTGATGGTGGTATAGTCTGACTCTCCAATTAAAAACAAAATATTTCTATTAAAATCACTCCCCCACATTAATTTACAGTGGTGTATGGTCGGACTTCCCAGTTAAAGAAAAATTATGTAGTATTAATTTTATTTCCCCATACTAATTTTCCTTTTATTAGCGCCACAGAGATACAAACGGGCATTGAATTAAAAAAGTGTCTTCTAAGTCTTTTTAAAGTTTCGACCCCTCACTGATACAAACCGGTGATTAGGGTCTGTTTGTTTTTGAATGAGCTGGCCTTATGCCAGCACGGGCTCTTAGTCATAGAGCAGCCAGTAAAAAAGGGTCTGGGATAAGTATGGGATAAGTTTTCACTCAGCAATTCTGCTTTCTGCCACCAAAACCTTTACATGCTTTGGCTTGCTTATAATCAGCACGTTTTCATTCGTGTATTAAGGAATTATCTAAAATTGCATATGCATTTATATACACATGCATACATATTAGAAATAACATATATATATATATATATATATATATATATATATATATATAGATATATATATATATATATATATATATATATTATATATACTGTACACGCGCACGTGCACACTCACATAAATATAATTGTATATATATATGTATATATATATATATATATATATATATATATATGTAGTATACATATACATATATATAATAAATTCATGTGCCTCTAACCGTCTAACGTGAAGTCTGACGGGAACTTGATACCATAAAAGAAATAAATCCCCATCGTTAAAAAAACAAAATCCAGAAAATGGCATTAGTAATATAGTAGTTTATGATTTTCAGTGTGCTCTATACATTAATACCGCTTAATGTTTTCTCTGTAACGTTTATTGTAAACATTAATCTTCCCTCGAGTGAAAATTGCGTGACTTATGAATGTCATGATTTATTATAATGGTTTCATAGTAAATCTATTACCGACATCTATGACTTGTTAAATGTATAATAGTATATGTGTGGATATTATTCAGTGATGGAATTAGTATTCATGGTTCCTCTTCGTTTTTTGTTTTCTTTGTTCGTTTTCTGTAAAAGAAAACTATTGAGATGGCTATTTGTCAGTCCGTCCGCGCTTTTTCAGTACGCCCTCAGATCTTAAGAACTGCTGACAGTACTGAGGCCAGAGGGCTGCAAATTGGGATGTTGATCATCCAACCTCCAACCATCTAACATACCAAATTGCAAGTTAGCCATGATCTTGCATCTGGCACAGTTAACCATGATCGTGCTTCTGGGATATGGCTGAAAGTACCGTGGGTCGCAGCTGCGAGTTTCTTGGGCCGTGGCTGAGAGTTTCATGCAGCATTATACGCTGTACAGAGAATTCGACTGCGCCGGAGAAACTTCGGCGCAGTTTTTACTTGCCATTTTGTTCAGAATTCTTCAAGTCTTATCGTATCTTCGTTCATCAAAAGCGTTGTCTGAAGTCTTGTATTTAGAATGTGTCAAACGTGCTTCATCATGAGGTAGGCATGGCATTCATGTATACTGTTCGCCTCATTTGCTGGCATTGTTCGTCTGTTGCCTCAAGACCTGCTCCGTCTGTTATCATTTGGGAACCATTCATAAGCGCTAAAGGAATGTAATGAACTGATCCTTCATATCGACTGACTTTTAGATAATTAACACACTCCCACTCACCCCCCCCCCCCTCCCCCCCAAAGAAAGGAGGGAGGAGGTCATATTTCTCCCATTGTCTCTGTGCGTGTCTGTCGATGAGGAAATGGAGGTTATGGTTATTTATGTTTTTATTAATGTGTTTGGTCGATTATTTACAGCGAATTTTTTTGTTTATTAATTTTTGGTAACATGTTCATTGTCTAATTCACCAAATAGTCATTAATTGTCATTCGTTATAAGCACTGTTCTGCACACTTCATTGAAACTTGATCATTAGCAAATGATGATCGATCTTTCATCTACGTTGACACACACATACACACTCTCTCTCTCTCTCTCTCTCTCTCTCTCTTCTTCTCTTCTCTCTCTCTCTCTCTGTTATACCGTCCATCTTCCAGGACTTTCCTTATTGTTTCTTGAGAATTCAATTTAAAAACTGGACGGGAGAGAAGATATTAAAGATGCTTATTCTCACCTGATTGTACTTAGTGAAATTTCATTCCCCGTATTTTTATCATCTCATTATTTTAAGATACTTAAAAAAAATGGGCTCATTCTTATATTTCTCAGCATAAATCAGTCAATTGCGTTAGCTTCAACCAACGGCCCATCACTTTTCTGTAAGCACAAGGTGTCAGGGGGGGGGGGGGGGGGGCGCGCTAGTCGGGGGCTGCTTTGCAGTTATATTGAAGGAGCCTGTTCATCCTCGTCTCAAATTGTGGGAAATGTATCAGTCATTCAATGTCATTTCCCAGACAACGGAGCGTTTTATTTTTAATTCTCTGAATTATATTAGGAGTCATTATTTATTTAAGATTACCGGTTGGCAGACCATAGAATGAAACAAGCATGAGTCAAAAAGGTTTATTTTAAAGATACATAAACTTAGCACATAATTCACCTGTTTGCTCTATATGACTTTCCTGCAGATGGATGTTTCCTATCAGTGTTATGCACATGCATTTGTTTTATGTGAATGCGTAAAATTGAACTGCATCTAAATACTCGAATCGACTTACAAAATTCAAATATAACATTTAGATATCTAAATTTGATCTCTTAGTGAATTTAGCATACCACAACAAAACATCTTATTTTCGAAGAGACACTTTTCTCAGAAAGGGACAGTAATTATTATGCTAAAGTGATATTTTTGCAACTTAAAGATTTGAAAGAATAACAATAATAACAAATGCCAACGTCAACTTCTTTCTTCCCCCATTACGTTTCCCTGCTTAGGATACATTTTTAACATTAAATGTTATCTAGCAGTTCTATCGTTAATGGTCACCGAATTGTGAATAAGTTTCCTTTGGTCATTTATAAACATCCTCGAAAGTTGCCCTTAAACTTTCCACCAAATTTGCATTACAGAGTAATAGTGATGTCAGTTATAAGTGTTATATTGATGAGTTTTCCGTTATCAGGCTCTGTGTTATGTAGTGGGCTGTACGACTGTCTTTTTAAAATTTATTTGTTTATCTTTGTCTGTGTATAGTATAACGCATGTGCATGGTGTTTTATATTTATATGTATGGATAAATGTAATTATGCATGTATTTCTTGCTTGTTACACGTTGAATTTTTATACTTTCGAATATTGATTTACAAATAACAGATTAGTATTGCTCACTAATTCTTATAATTTTTAATGTTTTTTTTACTACTATTCTCAATATTATTACTGTTATTACCATTCTTATGAATACTATCTTTTATAATTCTTCAGCAACTGCGTGGATATTGCCGATTCATCTTTTTTTTTTTTTTTTATCACGTTATCTCATGTGTCTAGGTGGTGCATGTTATATTCCATATATGGCTTTGAGCTGAAAAATTTATTATTATTACTATTATTATAATTCACTATACGTTGGGAATAACTTACGCCAAAGGACCAGGATTTGTACCTATACGTTTAGAATTTGTGTGCAGGTGACAGTAAATTTAGCACAGTGCCATCAAGGTAGACATGGTGATCTCAACCATCAATAGATCTGAGTACACTAATCCCAATTTCACTCATTTATTAACCGAAAAGTCGTAGTTATATATATATATATATATATATAATATATATATATATATATATATATATATATATATAGCATATATACATATGTGTACGTATCTGATCTGTATATATAAGTTTCTATGTATGTAAGCTATACTTGTACAAAGTTAAATCTACTTAAATGTATACAGGTATGATTAGGTAGCTCTCATAAAAAAAATGACGTATATCCTTATATAAGATATACATTAAGTATAAATATAGGTATCAATTTTTAACATTTATAAAAGTAGAGACCAATGAGAAAAATTCATTTAAAAGCATCTCGTAAAATAGCTACAACATACACCAGGCTACTGAACCCGAGAACTCAATTCTTGAATTCTGTTCAAGTACAGTTGGTGATGGATGATGGATTGCATTGCATGCTACATAAGAATACTATGAGTAAGCGGATCTAACATCACCTTTAGGGACACCATTTTAAGGTTGCGAGGTCGCTTTTCTTTATAAATGGGACCTTTTTTTTTTTTTTTTTTTTTTTTTTTTTTTGATTGTATTTGGTTGGACATGCAGGCATTTCTCTTTGCCTTTTACTCGAATCGAACCTCTTTCTTATGGGAGTCCTGAGTTAAAAATAGATATGTTTCTCCATATTGAATATATATATATATATATATATATATATATATATATATATATATATATATATATTATATTTATATAATTTTGAGAACTGCCTACTTTTAAATTTATGAGGTAGCTTAGTCTCGTTATGGAATTAGTCAGATGGCCAGGCTACGTTGTTAAATACTTCTTGCCAAGTCTTAGTTTAAGCATTATGAAGTACTGTATGTGATAACGTAGTAAAATACTTGAATGGTTTATTGTCTGGGAGACATTAAACTAATTTCAGAATGAAGTTTTTATGAGATGCATGAACTGGATCGTCACCGCCATTATTGCTCCATGTTTGCAGGCAGCTATGAGGAATAAATAACCACCTACGGCTTCTTCATAAAGAAAATGGACGAGCGGTGAAGTACCTGAGTCATTTCAACTTTTGGCCGACGAGAATAAATAAACACGATTAAAAGTGTGCCATCTCCCTCGCCTCTTTATAGAACTCTGCCGGCGGCTCTTGCTTCTTCCCGTTGACGTGCAAATCCAGGGCTGGATTGTCTAGGCCTCCAGGCTGAGATGGAGCTCTGATGGCGTCCGCTGCTATGACGGCGATGTCCTTGTTGCCGAACACGTTGAGGACGTCCTTGAAGTAGCCGAGGTCGTAGAGCTTCTGTGTCGCCCAGGAGAAGACTACGAGCGACACGAGAGTGATGAGCATGGCTAGTGTCCTGGCAGGGAAAACAAGATGAATGTCACTCAAGAATCACGATAGTGAACTGGAAGATAGAAGACGAGTTTTTTTCAGAGTATTGGGAAATAATCACCATCATTAGAATAGTTCTGGAGTATTAAAGATGATTGCCTTGTACAAAAGCTACAGTATTTACGAAAGGCATACAAGATCAAGACACTTTTCAAAATAGTTTTGTTCATTACAAATCTCTAAAAACGAAAGACAAGGACAGCAAAAGATATTTTGGAAGATGTAAGATGCGGACTGCAAAATGTACTATCTTTGTGAGTCTGGAAACATAGTAGATGAGTGTCATTGAGGTATTATCTTTGATAAGATATAGTTGACGATCTTTACGCATCCTGGCAAGTAAAAGATGTTTTTGGAAATGGAAAAGGACAGTCTTAAAAGCTTGGATCATTTACAGATCCTGCAAGATAAAGAAAGTGGCAACGGCTGAGGATCATGGATAATAAGAAGATAGCTAGTGACTGTTGATATTGTCATGGAGCCACCAGGATTCTAAGATATTTCAATTGCTTGTGGGACCCTTAGTCAAGTTCATTATGATCCAATCATCATTGATTACTGAAAGGTACAGTGATGTTCAAATCTCATGCGACATGACTCCATAGGATTTCGTTCAAAATTCACTAACTGGCAACCTAGCATGCTCCATATTTATCCTTTATTTCAATGCGAAAACGCGAGTATCGCATACGCTAAGGCCATAATATGTTTCATAAGAGTGAAATCTGTCATATATTTGAAAATTGTAAGAAAATGTCACATGTAGCCAAATTTCAGAAAAACCCTTACGAAACATTTTCAAAACTTTCGTTCACTCATTGCTGAAGCATTTGACCAAAATGAAGTCGCCATCAAACCTCAGTTCAAATGTTAAATAAATATATAAAAAAAATTGAAACATTAATAATGCTTCCAAAGCAAACATAAAATTTGAAATAGTCCTATTTGATTGTTTTTGCCCTCAACGCTGAGAAAATGTAAATATGTATATACAAAAGTAGAATGCGCCCACCGATATCAACGTGTAAGGGGAGCATGTTGACGTATCAGTGTCGGTGCAACAACAACCACCTGGTATATAAGTAGGTCTACAATGAGTAGCGACCATTAAATTATCTTGAAAACATTTACTTTATGTGTTTAAGGAATATTTGGATTTTCATACATAATTATTTTTTATCTTTCTTAATATTTCATAACTGATAGCATACTAGCAAATATTCGCTTATTTGTCAAAGCCAAGATATTATTCCTAGGCTTAGGTGTTAGATTTCTTTACTTTACGCTTAACATTCACATCTCTATATTAACAATTTCTGGCCAGAATGCAAATGAGGTTATCTACACATTCTTGCACTTCATGTTACCTTATGAAAGAATAAATTATACATCAAAAGCGAGCAGAAGGACTTTTAAGAAAATAATATTGTAAACCAGTTGAAAAACCACTGTTCCATATGCCTTGATATTAATACTTATGATATTTCGATTATAGCCATCTTCTCCATATAACCAAAATCATCATCATCTTTTATTCTTCAAAGAACAGGTAATCTCTACAAATAAAAACATTAGTAAAGATTACATCTCAGAAAGCTTAGATTATTTTTCTAGGCCTATAAATCATTTTGCAACATACAGGCAGCTTAAACACAGCCTGAAACTTCAACATTCAAAGAAAACTGGTTGTAATTCATATTCCTCAAAGAACAGGTGATCTCTACAAATAAATTCATGAGTAACATTACATCTCAGATGGCTTAGATTGTTTTGTAGGCCTATAAAACATTTTCCAACATACAGGCAGCTTAAACGTAGCCGAAATCTTCAACATTCAAATAAAACTTGTTTTAATTCATATTCCTACATTGAAATTGTTGTTATGACTGTTGAGCTTATTAGGTCTACTGTCATAATGCTGCAGACATGGTTATGTTGACCAGTCCGAGGAGCATGTTAAGATTGCTTTCATTGCTGGCACCGCTAACCTTATCACACTACACTTGAACTGAGCAACGTAAAGATAAGAAAAAAATCAATTCAAATCACACAAATTAAGAATTATACCAATGCATAAAAGGGATCATATCTATTTAACCATAAGGAAAATAAGGCTAGCTGTGAATTCACAAACTTTTCGACATGAATGACATTACAAATGAAAAAAAGAAAAAAAATAGCACTACTTGGCATCATCACGTTGAGTCTGAGAATATGGACGATACAAAAAGAATCATGTCGCTTGAGATTTGAGCCCCACTGTACATAAATAGGTAAATGATTTCATTAAGTGAAGTGATAAATATTTTGTTGTAAACTTTATTGCGTACGCAAGTACATTTTTTTAGAGCTAAGTGGACTAACTGAAAATGTTCTTAACCTCTTAGGTATACCAGCAGGGATAGTGTATTGATATGCAGCAAACCTCATGTAGGGACAAAATTTCAAAGCCTTTAAAAAGCATCCACTCTTTTGAGTAGGATGAATGCAATGTTACCTGAACGGGAAGTATTGTACTCCATTGATGAAGTAAGGATATTCTATAACTGGCGGAATGTACAGCACCTCTTCTCCTCCTGCAAAGAAGAGAAACGGGTTGAGAACAACATTGTGAATGGAAATTTTTTGAAAACATTGACAGGAAGTTAGTTGGTTAATCTTAGATTGGTCGGTTTAAGGAAAAAGTTGATTCAGAAGGTCATGGGTAGGTACGTGGTAGGCTGGTAAAGAGGAAAACGTGAACATTAATTTTGTTGATATATCACTAAATATTGCTTTTCTAGACTTGAGTTTTATCTCTTTTTCGCATCAGTGGTAAAGATTTTTACCTGGATAAGAAAGTATTTCTTCCTGATTGCTAATCTGCGGCAAAATATAATCATAGATTAATAACTCCCTCCTTATACACTTATACATAAAGTTGAATCACATAAGATAAACTTAATACCGGAAAACGATCCCTTGGCTCTAATAATATCCTTTTGTGTCATTTTCCTTGTTTAACAACCATTTATCGAGAAGTGAATCGTCAGCTCTCGTAACTCAGGTTCAAGGTCTGCACTGACCTTCAGTTCGTCAATCCCACATCAGAAGGTCCACCTCCCATTAACTTTCAAAAAAAGGAACATAGTCATTAGCTTGGAATCGAGATTCAAAGGGCGGTAGACCTTCTAAATTTTCCAGTTCTTGACGACGTAAAACAATTAAGCATCATCAAAGCGCGCAGTAAAGTGGAAAAACTGTTGAAGACAAAAATATCAACCCTTTGGGAAAAATTGAAGCAGGAACTAAAAGGTGAAATGGAAACAGAGAAAAAGAAAAATAGGTCACTGCATTGAGTCTCATTCCCTTTTGGAATGAATATTAGGTTCTTTGCTTCTTTTGTCGGTAATCATGCGGAGACTGCATTGCCGAAGACAGCATCCGATCCATCCGAAATATTCATTAAATCCCTTGCTTTTGAACCATATTGTTGGATGCGTTTTGTGATGAGATTTTTGCCGCAATGTCATAGTGAACAAATACTTTCATTCGTGTAGACAATGCCGGTATTTTTCTTTGGAAATAGATTACTTCTTACGAGTCACTAATTGATTCCTCTGAGAAGTATTTTCTTTAAAAGATAAGAAGGAAATGTAGCTATTAACATGTGCCATTGAAGCTGTTTTATATAGAGTCGGGACTGTTTGGACTAATTTCGATTTGAATTGTGTTTTATTATTTTGATATTGTGTTTGACTTAAGGAAACGTCCATGTGAAAGGTGGGGAGGCATTTGAGGGCATTTATATCAAGGAATCAATTAGTGACTTGTGAATTAATCAATGTCCAAAGAAAAACGGAAGCCCTTGACAGCATGAAAAGAATGAATCGTTCATTAGCGCTTGTTGTGAAACGAATTCATCGGACTAAGCATTCAGCAATGAGATTAGAAGGCTATGAACTTATTGTGAATGGTTTGATTACTAAGAAATGAAGCAAACGAACCTGGCAGTCTTTATAATGGGAATGAGCCTGAATGCGATGACAATTTTTATTCTGGTACCCGTTTCATTTTACATTTCATTTTCTGCTTCAATTTTTCCAGAGAGAGAGAGAGAGAGAGAGAGAGACGAGAGGAGAGAGAGAGAGAAGAGCAGCGAGAGAGAGAGAGAGAGAGAGAGAGAGAGAGAGAGAGAGAGATTCTCAGTCGCCACAGGTGCTACTATAGGCGTTTTTGTGTTAATTTGTATTCTGGCAGTAAATTCCACTGGATTAAAGCGTTGTTTTTCGAAGCTATTGTGTAGTGTACGTTGTAAACTGAAACCAAGGGCGTCGATTTTACGTAACGTGATGATAATACGCTCGGGAGATGAACTCCAATCGTCGGGACCTTAGAATAGCGTTTTTCTTCGAAAATTAAACATGGAATCGACACAAACAAGATTAATCAAGTTAGGTTTTTTACTTACTAAACGGTACGCATTCAATGTTGAAAAGAAACATTCTCTTTCTCTGTTGCCTTTGTCATCCATGGTCCAGTGATTCTTTGGAAGTATGTTTTGTTTGTCATTCGTCCTTTAGAATCCTCCGAGTAATTGTTTGTTCATTTCAAGTTTTATTGATACTAGAGGCAACGCTCGGAATTTTTGCTGTCCTAAAGTTTAATGATCCAAATTATAACAACTTTAGATTATTGCAACTTTTCTCATTAGTTACAACATTTATAAGTGTTCAAGTGCTTTTTGGTAAAGAACCGGGAAATTTTACGCGAAATTTATACAGCGATCAGTGAACAGTTACTGAAATAAGCGGAAGAATAGCATCCGCGAAAATAAACTTTTGTAAATTCGAAGTCCTTTCATGGTTGGAAACTGTTAGTATTTTTTTTATATCGTTGTCTAGATTTAAAGTTCTCCTTTTGTGTTAGTTTTTTAGGCGAATTTTGAACCGTCAACTTTCATTCAGCGCTGGAGGGCTAGTATTTTATTTTTTATTTTTTATTTATTTTTTTTTTTGTATCTCAGAGCATCGTTAAATTTCTTTTAAGCCGCAAAAACAAGAGTAACTTTTATCAGTCCCTTTCCAGTACATATTTTTTCATTGGGATAAAAGGGCAGGATGTTTAAATTGTTGCTATAACTCTTGAGGTGAGGTACTGGGAAGTTGAGAACCATTTCATTGGAATAAACTAGCAATAGCCTTCTGTTTATTGGAAATATCTCTTGTACTTTCCCCTGGTAAATGAAGTATGAAATTGTAAAATGACGTGAAATATCCAACGGTACGTGTAGTATAAGTCATCTTTATTATGGAGTAGGGTTATCTCCCGTCCTTAGACTTCTGAATATCTTACCTTCCTTATGTGTTCAGTATGGTAATAGTTTGCGCATTTGCAAGTGATATGAGTCAGAATAGGAACCTTTTATATGTCACATATATTTATGATGTCTTTTCATACTGAATTCAGTTCTCGTCTACTGGAAAATGGGAGAACTGTGAATCACTCAGATATCATAAACGAGCTTACGTAATGTTTGCTTTCATTAACCAGGAAATTATAATTAGTTCGAAAGATTTTGCAGATATCTGTAAAGTGATGCTTCTGTCACTTATGAAAGCGACGTAATTCCGATGTGAACGTTTAATAATTACTATTCCTGAGTGACATGATTTCACTTTTTATCGCCCTGAGGGTTTAGCGAGTAGGTCAAGCCTTTACGATTCGTAAAGGCTTGTCAAAATATCTTCGGGAATCATTTCTGGTGGAGAGGTATGAAAATATATCTTTTAAAGTCGTTTGTGATTATGCATATCGGTACTGGAACGAATTCAGTTATTGTTTGTGGAGACCTCACTGATATTGATTGAAAGCCTTTCGCTCAGAAGAGGAACTTGAAGTTAATGAAGATGTATGTAGTCGTTTGAAGTTAATGAATGATTTGTAAGTTTCGTTTTGAAAAGTTAATGAAGAATGTACTCGTAGTCTTTTCTTGAAGTTAATGAAGATGTAAGTCGTTTGAATTTTAATGAAGATAAAGTACTACGCAGTCTTTTTTGAAGTTTTAATGAAAATATGTACTACTAGTCTTTTTGAAAAGTTGAATGAAGGTGTTAAGGTCGTTTTGAAGGTTTTAATGAAAGATGTATGTAGTCTTTTTTGTTTGAAAGAAGTAAATGAAGATTTTACGTAGTCTTTTGTATTCTTTTTGAAAGTTAAATGAAATAAGGAAATTTAACTAAAGGTCCCTTTGAAGTTAATGAACATGTACATAGTCGTTTGAAGTTAATGAAGATGTACATAGTCTTTTGAAGTTAATGAAGATGTACTGCGTAGTCTTTTGAAGTTAATAAAGATGTAGTCGTTTGAAGTTAATGAAGATGTACTACGTAGTCTTTTGAAGTTAATGAAGATATACTACGTAGTCTTTTGAAGTTAATGAAGATGTACTACGTAGTCTTTTGAAGTTAATGAAGATGTACTACGTAGTCTTTTGAAGTTAATGAAGATGTACTACGTAGTCTTGAAGTTAATGAAAATGTAGTCGTTTGAAGTTAATGAAGATGTACGTAGTCTTTTGAAGTTAATGAAGATGTACATAGTCATTTGAAGTTAATGAAGATGTATGTAGTCTTTTGAAGTTAATGAAGATGTACTACATAGTCTTTTGAAGTTAATGAAGATGTAGTCGTTTGAAGTTAATGAAGATGTATGTAGTCGTTTGAAGTTAATGAAGATGTACTACGTAGTCTTTTGAAGTTAATGAAGATGTAGTCGTTTGAAGTTAATGAAGATGTACAGAGTCGTTTGAAGTTAATGAAGATGTACATAGTCGTTTGAAGTTAATGAAGATGTACGTAGTTGTTTGAAGTTTATGAAGATGTACATAGTCGTTTGAAGTCAATGAAGATGTACATAGTCGTTTGAAGTTGATGAAGATGTATATAGTCTTTTGAAGTTAATGAAGATGTACTACGTAGTCTTTTGAAGTTAATGAAGATGTAGTCGTTTGAAGTTAATGAAGATGTACATAGTCGTTTGAAGTTAATGAAGATGTACGTAGTCGTTTGAAGTTAATGAAGATGTACGTAGTCGTTTGAAGTTAATAAAGTTGTATGTAGTCGTTTATTTTACAAGCTTTCAAGGCGCATACAATATTTTTTTATATGAGTGACATAGTGAGAGAGGTGGAATAAAAAAAAATCACCTATGCGAGATCATGGAGGGGATGGGGCGGTGGCTGGTTAGGGGAAGGTACAAAATCTATGCAAACTCGCTACCCCCATCTTGACTACTAAAACTCCGCTATTCCTTTTTCAGAATGCCAGGAGCCTCTTTCCCTCCCACCTCTCTTTTAGCTGGCAGGGAGTTCAGTTGTATTTCTTCATGAATTATTCATTTCATGAGCGCCTTTTCCGTGGGGCATTTTGAAATGGCGAAATGCATAAATAAAAGATTTGTTCCGGAACTGGGGATGCTGTTCGCATTCTTCTTGCCGATTTTTATAGTCTGAGGGGACTAGGATAAGAGCTCCTACCTGTGGGGAATTGACTGTGGTGAAACGCTACTTTGGCCAATTCACTGTTCAGGGGATTTGTTCATATTCTATTTATTTATTTGTAAAATTTTTTAAGGGCCAATCAATCGAGACCTCACTATTTCTGTGTTTCCTGGTAATTATGCGAGTCCCATCTCTTTAGATATATGTAGTCAATGAGCAAAGCGTATGAATACTGATTTGAACAGTGCATATACTACATTTCCTGAGTTAGTCAGCCAACTTTTCATAATGAAATCTATGAGGAACACAAATAGCAAAGGTGAAATAACCGTTTACTACAAATTCACTTGTGTAGACCCCATTATTGTTCGTGAATTTCAGTTCACTTTGAATATTTAACTTATATATCTCTCATTAGTCTGCTAGTAAAGGACCGTGTGTCGAAAGGCCTAGCAACGTGTAGGTTGCGTGGCACTGAGTCATGCAGAGATGATGTAGACATACCCAAACCATTATATACTTTCTCTTATAAACTGACGATTATACCCTGAATTTAATGTGTGGGTTGTCACCGGTTGTTGATGAAATATACAAGGCAATAAAACCAGTAAAACGTGTTCCCTATGGAAACATCGACATGTAGTGCTTTATATCAACAGTCAGATCAGAGTTGCCAGTTTTTGTTTTATGTGAACGTTCCAGTGAGCTCCCAATCGCTCTAAAGCTTTGCGGATACTTCGGCTTAGTTTTCAAAAGTGGATTGGGTAGGCCAAAGGGTGTCTTTTGTGGTTGGTCTCTTTCATCACGTGTATGTGTGTGATAAGGTTACCATTTTTATGCAAGAGGTAATACGTAGGTTTGACATATTTTCCTTTAGGAGAGACTGGTGAAAGTTAAAATCCCTATTTCGAAAGCCCATTAAGGGTGCCCTGTAGGCATTACTCAGGGTTCTGTGCAGCGTCCCTTCGTCCCCTAGCTGCAATCCCTTTCATTCCATTTACTGTACCTCCGTTTAATTTCTCCTTCTTCCATCTGACTTTCCACTCTCTTAACAGCTGCAAGGATCTCCACCTGTTACACCTTTCAGACCTTCTTACTGTCGATTTCCCTTTCAGCGCCCAACGACCTCATAGGTCCCAGTGCTTGGCCTTTGGCCTAAATTCCACATTCCAATTCTTGTTTCGTTAGATATCGTCCATTTTCAGTGTTTAGCAACAGTTTACGAGCAGTCATTACACACGAGAAAAGAACAACTTATGATCATTTACGTTACAGTTTAACCTACATTGAAGGCTAATTTATTTTTTCCTTAAGTTTCTATTCAATAAATTATTTACAGCGCGTCAATGGCGTGGTCGGTATGGTGTTGGCGTGCCAGCTCGGTGGCCGCGATTTCGATTCTCGGGCATTCCACAGAGGAGTGAGAGATGTGTTTATCTGGTGATAGAAGTTCACTCTCGACCTGGTTCGGAAGTCACGTAAAGCCGTTGGTCCCGTTGCAGAATAACCACTGGTTCCATGCAACGTAAAAACACCATACAAACAAACAATAAATTATTTATAAAAGATTACAACAGAAATGTATAACCACCTAGAATACATTGCTTTCAATGTTGCAAAAATTCTTTTGTGAAATGCTTCAACAATTTGTCTTTCAAAATGGCTAATCAAGAATTAGACATAGCTGGAATGAATAACCGTTTCGTCTCAAGTAATAGTAATATTAACTCATACCAAGTAATAGTAGTAGATACCAATTGCAAGGAATAATGACGTATGCCACATACAAGTAAAATTGAAGTCAGCGAGTCGCCAATAATATTCTGATCTGATACCTAGAAAAGATGAGGAAGTCTGACACCTAAATATGAGATTTGTTACTCTTAGCCATAACGAAGTATGCAACCTTCAGGAAACAATAGACCACGCCCACTTACCTAAGATTCGGAACAGAAACCCGAGAACATAGCCGACAATGGATCCGTAGGTGTTGACGTAGTCTGGGAAATGTACAGCCATCGTCAGTTGCGGGAACAACATCACGTACACGAAGTCACCGCATAAGTAGCTGGAGATCATTGTGATAAAGAGGGATGATTTAGATGAGCTAGTCTAGTGTCATCTTGAATTTTGGAGCACATCGTATTTGGAAAGGTTCATATAATATATGTATGTATGTATGTGTGTTGTATGTATGTATCTAATATTAGGAAAAGTTTATATATTATGTATATACATTATACATATACAGTATAAATATATATACATATATGTATATATATATGTATTATATGTATACATTTATATACTATGTCTGTGTATAAAAATATATATATATTATAATTTATATATATAATATTATATATTAGTATATATTATTAATTATATATTATATAATATTATATATTTATTTATATAATATATATATATATGTATGTATGCCATATATCTATATATATTATATATATAATATATATTATATATATATATTAGATATATATATAGATATATATTATATGTAGTATATTATTTATATATGTGTGTGTATTGTATGTGTGTGTATGTGCTTGTGAGTACTGTCCATGTATGCAAATATATATTTATGATACAAATATATCGTGCAGTTATGTCATTCAACATCTCTGTATGGTTTTTATATGCATTACACTATAACTATACGATCTAGTTACACGACAGCTTGCCTTTTCCATGACCTGCCTATCAAACCTTGCAACTTTTTCATTCCACAACTACAATCTTGCCATTCCTCAATAGCTTGCGTTTTCTTTGAACCTCTCATAACAACAAGGTACCTTTCCCATAAAACAATGCAACCTTGTCATTCCACAATAGCCTTTCTTTTCCATGAATTCTCTCACAATCGTCTAACCTCGTCCTTCCATAACAGCTTTTCTTTTCCATGCATTCTCTAACAATCGTATGACCTTGTCATTCCATAACAGGTTTCTTTTCCATGAATTCTCTGACAACTGTATAACCTCGTCCTTCCATAACATCATACCTTTTCCATGAATTCTCACAACCATATAACTTCGTCCTTCCATAACAGCCTTTCTTTTCCATGAATTCTCTAACAACCGTATGACCTGGTCATTCCACAACAGCATACCTTTTCCATGAACTGCTCATACAAGTCAACAACCCTGTCATTCCAGAACACCATGACTTACAACAACGCATAGATGGACTTGCCATAGATGGCGGTGACGGTAGCAACAACAGCGACGACAACGATGCCGACCCTCATGACCCAGATCAGTTCCCTGTCGGTGGCCTGCAATAAGAAGAGGTGATGACCTTTCAGTCACAATGTGGAGGCGTACGTATCAGCATATCGTCACAATATCTCCATTGGCGCTTCGAAACTATAGCTGGTTCACTTAAGGTAGATCCTTGGGTGAGCCGCATGCCTACTAGACGTTTGTTTGGCGGCCGCTGATTGGCTGGAAGCTGCCTACCTCCCAATTCCAGCCAATCAGCGGCCGCCAAACAAACGTCTCGTAAGCATAGGGCTCATTCAAGAATCTACCTTAAGTGAATCAGCTATAGTAATCGAGTTTTCTGTAAAGCGGATACTAATGCTGTATGAGCCACGGCCCGTGATACTTTCAACCACAGCCCCATGGTAACCTGTCCGATAGCGTTGCCAGATGCACGATCATGGCTGACTTTAATCTTAAATCAAATAAGAAACTACTGAGGCTAGAGGGCTTCGAAACAATTAATGGAGTTTTCCGTAAAGCGTATACTATTGCTGCATGAGCCACAGCCCGTGATACTTTCAACCACGGCCCGGTGGTAGCCTGTCCTATAGCGTTACCAGACGCACGATCATGGCTGACTTTAACTTAACTTTAAATCAAATAAATAACTACTGAGGGTAGAGGGCTGCAATTTGGCATGTTTGATGATTGGAGGGTGAATGATCAACATACCTATTTGCTGCCCTGTGCGCTTTATCTTTGAGAAATTCCATAGGACATGATGGCTGATCATTTTCAACGAGATATTTCAGTCTTTCATTAATTGTTTAGACTTGTATTTTTTTCTTTCACCGAGAGTACCTTTTCTTACATAACATATATCTTAAGAGAAAAGAGGTCATATATATTAAGGGAAAAGCGGGTCTACTCTTCTTCTGCGTATCTCTTCCGCGCTGAACACCGATGTAAGTTTGTTCAAAATATGAAATTAATTCTGTATGTTTATCGTCGTCATCGGAAACTTCAAGGCATCAACAACATCTAAAGCATATCACGAGTAGCTGGAGAAAGTCTCTTCGGAAAGTTGAGTCTAAATTACGTAAAGGATTAAACAACAGCAGCAGAATTGTTGACAGATAAATGATACAGTTCTCGTGGTTGGAAATCATTTTAAAAAATTGATAAATAATAAACAAGTAGTAAGCGGGCGAAACCCTGTATTAAATATTATATTTAACATTATATTTTCTTGTGTGGAAGTTTACATGGGTGGAATTTGTGGGTGAAACTTTCGCGGGTGGAATTTACATAGTACCGTTTTATGTGGTAGACAAGGGTAGGTTTGAGCAAACCTAACCTTTCCTATAATGCCGTGCCCTTACATAACCAGACCTTACCTTCCTAGCCTATCTTAGGGCGCGTGCCCTGACTTGGCTTGGGGGCCTTCGTCCCACCGTGGGACAACCGACCCTCCCCCCCCCCCCCCACCCCCCCCCCCCCCCCCCCCCCCCTCCCCCAAAGCAACGCTGAACACCCTGTCTCCCAAAAGCTTTGCTTGCTACCCTTTTATCATTCAGTGGTTATGCAAGAAGTATTTTATCAGTAGTTTGTTACGTATTTGAAGGCAATTAAGATTATTGTTTGTTACGCAAGTAAATGTATTTGTTTTATTTGTTATTCAATTGAAGATATTTTATCATAAACAGAAATGTATTTAATATAAATATCGCGGTGTACAACTAACAATTATTATCATTTCTTTGTTTCTGATGATTATCACCATACGGTATTTTGCATAAAGATGCAACTTCAAAAGTGAAATGTGTTTTTATTACATGATGGAATGCTATATTTATAAATTCCCGTTCGCTGTAAATTTTTCATTATTCTGACCATGTTTATACTTATGTGATTAAAATAACGCAATGGAAATTGCCCAACATAGCTGAATTATTATTAGGATGGCAATATTACAACCATTCCTCGTTTATCAATATTGTGAGACATAACATTTAGGCACTTCGGGAAATATGGAAAATACTTACTTAAGTTTGTTTTGTTTATTTATTTTTTATCACGAACATAATTAGCCAAATTTAAAACGCTGTATATAAGGAATAAATCTAGATAATTTACGAAAAATTATCTATGACGTTGATGGTTTAATTATTTAACCGGAAGGAATACAAATTAACCTAGGAGCACTAATTATTGATTATCTTTCTCTTTACAAGAATTATTATCATTGAACTTGGACAGGAACGTTGCGGAAATGATATAAAAAACAGAAGGGTAACAATGGCCACCCAAATCGATGAGAGCCATAAAACAGACGATAACAGCAGTTGTCTTCCCCGAATCTACAAAATTAGTCGATTTCTTTGGTTTCCTCCTACATCGAGGTGTCCAGTTACTCCCATCTTACCTTCTATTATGGTCCTTGACTGTCGACATTGTTGACACAACATTTTGCTTGTCACTCCTTCTAAATATTTGCATCAGCTTTTTGGAGCAGTGCTAGGAATTAGGCAAAACGTTTGATGCGAGACAAGTCCTGTTTCAAGCGACTGATTTGAGATTTTAGTTGATCAGAATTTATTACTTCATCATATACCCACCTTCATTATTTGATGTAAATGTAGCTCTCGAATTAGTGTAGTGTATAAATTTGATCGTACGTGAATGTTATTTGGTATTCCAATACCGTTAAAAACGGTTTATCTCAGATCTAAGAGTATAAATCATATTTTCATAACACGAATTCATGATTAGTGCTTTAAACATTTTAGTTTTGTCCTTCGCAAAAATCTGGGCAAAAAAAAAGAAAAAAAAAAAAAAAAAAAAAAAAAAACAATCATATTCAGGGCACTGGAGGAAAAGAAGCTTCATTAGCTAGAATTCCATTTATCATGACAAAAATATATCGGGAAAAGAGGAGGGAAACGCTGACGAATTTTGGCGGATGTGTCCGGCGTCTGTTGATGGCTTTGCCACTCAGTGATAACAGTGAATATTGAAAGGTCAGTTTTTAGGCACTACGGGTCAACAAAAGTACACACGCGCACACACACATACACAGAAAGAGAGAGAGAGAGAGAGAGAGAGAGTGGGTGTAGATTAAAATGTAGGTCGTCTTTATTGACGTTCACTGTAATGCAAGCAAAATGTCGCGCATAATTAACTGTATGAATTTGTCATTGATGAAAGATTAATATTATCATGTTTAAATATGTAAATTCTGCATGAATTAACTCTTTCATCAATGCATGTAAAACTCTCTCTCTCTCTCTCTCTCTCTCTCTCTCTCTCTCTCTCTCTCTCTCTCTCTCTCTCTCTCTCTCTCTCTCTCTCTCTCTCTCTCTCTCTCTGAGTAATCGCATTAAGGATTTGGCACTGGTGATTTTATGTCAACTGCCTAAGCTTTTCCGAACTCGGTCGTTTCTGTTCAGGCGCTGTTTGACATTCCATAAAAACAAGGCACACACTTCAGCGTTAGATGTCCTACCATATTCTTTGTCACTAGTTAAATCTTCAACAGATCCGGCAGCCATTTTCTGTAAAGGTAACTTTACTGTTTAGCTTGTTAATAAATAAAGATAAATTCAGTGATTTTATTGATGAAGTGCATGAAGTGAAGAGGAGGCCTTCTTTGCCTCTCGCTGTTTTCATCAGGGGCGCGAAAATCACATATCAAGACAAAGAACCACAATACTCAAGTTTGGAGGGAGATACTGAGTGATCCTAGTTCCAGGAGCTGGAAAATGGACCGATGTTGGTGAGTATGGAAGCATGGGTGTTGGTGATTTTGGAAGCATAGGTGTTGTTGAGTATGGAAGCATAGGTGTTGGTATGGAAGCGTAGGTGTTGGTATGGAAACATAATTGTTGTTGAGTATGGAAGTAGTATGGAAGCGTAGGTATTGGTGGCTATGGAAGCATAGGTGTTGGTATGGAAGCGTAGGTGTTGGTGAGTATGGAAGCATAGGTGTTGGTGATTATGGAAGCATAGGTGTTGGTGATTATGAAAACATGGGTGTTGGTGAAAAAGTGGACACGAAAACAGTAGTAACGTTGATTTTCATCACAAAAGGCCTTTTTAAGTTGTAGTAATTATTCTTAACGAAAATTCTTGTTCTACTTATATATATATATATATATATATATATATATATATATATATATACATACATACATACATACATACAGAATCTATTGTTTATCTATACCAGATACGTATATGATTGCAATAACGCACATGAATTCTAATAACCACAGTGCCCTCTTAACTTCTGAAATTCTTCACATTTATTTTTTCTCCTGCGTGTAAAAGAAGTCGCTAGAAATGGCCAAGAGTGGTTCTCTGTGGAGGCATATCCAGGTTCGTAAAACTACTGTTGACTTTTTCTCGAAAGTTATCGTGCACTTGAGTAACGAAGAGGTTTTCAACAGCGTTGTTAACGTTGTCAGCTGCCAGTTCTCAGTGTGCTGAACTTCAGAGATGGTCTCTTTGTGAATATTATATTTATATTAGTTTAATAGCCTAAACGGCGAATATTCATGTATATTTAATAAAAACGCCGGATTAAGTGAAATTGGATCTTTTTATTTTATTTATTTATTTTTTTACTATTTTTTTTTTTTAAACGGGCTTTGACGGCTGCTACGCTGGATTAGCAGGAGGAGGGTGGATGTGTCATACCTCCCATACCCTCCCGATCGTCCTTCCTATCAAGCCACCACCCTGGGCGGACAAACAAGAATTATCCACATGGATTTTATTTTTATAGATAGATTGTCTCTGAACATAATATTACGTTTTTACTTCTTGTGAGCCATTAAAAGGATTTATACGATGCACACACCACACACACACACACACACACACACACACACACACACACATATATATATATATATATATATATATATATATATATATATATATTATATTATCTATATATATATATATATATATATTATATATAATGTTTGCATGTATCTGATTTCTTTACCGACAGATTATTAATTTATTATTAGCGTTGTTGCATGAATCGTCAACTAAGAGACCGATATTCTGTAAACGCTAGAGCTGCATTTGAACTTGAAAGTTACCTTTTGCCTGATGACGTTTCTGTAGACGTTGTTCGCGAACATGGACGAAGCAGAGAGCACGGAAGAATCAGCCGAGGACATGACAGCCGCGCTGACAGCTCCGAGCCCGAAGAACGCAACCCACTGGAAAGAGTAAAAGAAAAAAAGAAAAAAAATTTAATCAAACGCATATTAATGCAATCTGAAAAATGTCAACAAACTCGTGTTCTCGGGAAAACTTACGGTTAAACTAAAGAAAAATATGACGTCCTCGAAAAAAAAAAAAAAAAAAAAAAAAAGTCAGTAAATATGCCTTTCGGAGACGGCTGGGAACCATGCCCAGGTATTATTCCTCAGTTTTACTTAACACTGAATGTGTCCCAAGGGAAATTAAGTAAGGCTGGGAGCTGATGGATTATCCTGGAGCCCTTACATTTTCTGTTAATGCAGCTGAAAGGGAAACTTATTAAGGTTTGATTCTCTGCCACAGCAGAAACCAGACTTAGGGCGAGCAGCCGTCTGGTTGTCTGATCCGTGGCGTAGAACATATTTCTAACATCTGCCTGTATTGGTCAGTCCTCAATTTCGTGAATGGTAGTTGTACATTTTTAAAATTAATTTGTTGCTTTCGACGGTCAAACATGGAGACGGTTCATGTTTCATTATAACATCATGAGAAAAGATGAACTGAAGAAAAGAAAGTAGCATTAAATAAAGTGCCAATAAGATCAAATTCACGCTGTTTGATGATGGAACCGAACAATTTATATACTGTGAGGAAATACGAAGGTCTGGGATGAACGTCTTCCGAAAGTAGTCTCTGATTCATTCTAGCCCTCATGGCAAAGCCGAGCGATAATATATAAAAGACCCAAGGACCCAGTTGGAAAGATGTCAGATGTCTTCTCTGTGGCCCCGCCGATCGTCAAGAGCAGTGTTGCGAAGTCTATTCCGCGACTTCGCTTCATTAGCTCTCAATCATCGTGCTTCAGCTTCCACCTCAAATCCAGTAGCAGCCTAATCACCTTTATTTATCTCCAGTCTCCCCCTCCCCACCCCCCACCCCCCGTGGCGCTCCTTCTTCCACCGATGAACCTCTCAAGTTTGCCAATGTCCTCGCCACCCGGCGCCTGCCAACTGACATTGGCCAAATGCACGTCGGTTAATGAGATCTTTCAACCGCAATGCCTCATCGCAGAGCCGAGTAATCTCATCTTAATCGCGATGTGTCCTATCAGGGGGTGGGGGTGGGGGGGGGGGTGGGGGGAGTTTAGTGGCCGCACGCATGACCTAATTAATGACATGTTGACTGCTAATTAAGAGTGGAGTTAATCAGGTTATGTACCAGTTACGCTGAGAGAGAAATCGCTTCAGGATTTTTTTTTTCTTTTCCTATTGGATATTTGACTTGTGTGAGGAGGCTGCTCGTGCGATGAGCTTTACAGGACGAATGCTGTGCAAGGCACGTTTTTGGATACTTTAAAGCGCTGTAATTAGCAGCGTGTGTGTAGGTGATTGGACAGGAAGAATTTGAGGAAATGAGGGTGGGAAAATGTACAATATATATATATATATATACACATATATATATACATATTTATATATTATATATATTAATGTTATTAGTATTAAAACTAAAAGTAATGAAAATAATGACAAGGAAATTAATCATTACGGTAATAACATTATACTGTTTGATGACATATATGTATAGTATATATGAATGATATTATTATTAATACTAAAAGTAAGGAAAATACTGACTAGAAAATTAATCATTACGGTAATGACATTAAACTGTAATGTAATCGGAACATCTTTCAGTAACTGCGACGACTCAAGGATTAAGCATCTCGATGAAATATCATAGCAATCTTTATCTGTTTGCACAAGTCTCAATTTTGGGAACAATTTCCAGTGAGGTCTTTCATAAAAGTTATTTTCTAGTTCGTATGCTGCAAATAATTTCTCTAACACGATCTTGTGTGTCCTCCCTTGTGTGATAGTAGGGGAGGCATGACACATCTACCCAACCCCCCTGCAAACCGGTTTGTCCGCCCCGGATGGGGGCAGCGTAAGTAGGGGAATGGGAGGATAGGGAAGACACCCACCCTCCTTTCAGCCGAAGCCCATGAAACATCAGCCACAACCCAGACGTGGCTTGTGTTGTTGGCACATATAGCGGTGCCAGACCAATGGTCATGGCTAGTTTTAACCTTTTATAATAGAAACTACTGATTCTAGAGGGCTGCAATTTGGTATGTTTTATGATTGAAGGTTGGATGACCAATGTGCCAATTTGCAGCCCTCTAGCCTCAGTAGTTTTTAAGATCTGAGGCCGGACAGACAAACAAACAAAAGGCCCATCTCGATAGTCTTCTTTTACGGAAAACTAAAACTCCTGCAGAAATTGGCGTCACAGCAGGAAAAGTCATCGACATTGTTCTCACGAGGCATTATTGAGGTAACCGAGTGCTTTGAAGTGACAGAAGGTATAAGTTTCAGGAATAGGAAACTTGCCTGAAAGTCATCTCCTAAATGGTGCTTCTTAATGGGGCGTCGTTACATTCATTAAAGTTGGAAAGAAATCGTTCCAGCGCTCAAGAAGTGAATCAAGGTCGCTTTGTCAGAATTTCCTTAGATGAGCCCTATTTCTGATAACGAGAGGATACTACATTGAAAAAGAAAACCTGATTTTTTTCCCGTAAGAATATTGATTGAGAAAGAATTTTTATAATGGAAATTTTTTCTCAATTATTATTATTGGAAAAAAAAGAACTCCACAACATTACTGAGTATAACTTCCTTACTTGTAAGTAATTACATAGTAGTTTACTAGTATGTAAATACAAGTAAACAAGTTATACTTGGTAATCTTGTGCGGTTCTTTTTCAGTCTGCAGAAGGAAACTGAAAGAAGTTTTTGTTCGGTTCATCATTATTATTATAATATGACTGTTGACGAAGACGCTAGCAATCATAATAACGATGATAAACGATAGACTGACCCGGGAAACCTAAGGTAACTGCAACTGGTAGCAAAGAAATGACAGAGCCAGTGGTAAAGACTACTCGTAGAATTGTGTTCCACTCCACGTCCATCGAATCCCGGCCTCTCTCTCGGAAGGAGAGAGAAAGCATTTCCTGTGACGTCACAAATGTCATTCTCGCCAAATCCGCGAGTATCTCTTTTTGTCGGACTTAGGCTCCGTCTAATCGGATTGAGATGCCGCCGCTTGTTTCTCTTGCAGGGCAGACAGAACACGAAGGGAATTTAGTCAGAAATGTCTTGGAGGAAATGACAGCGGATTATTCAGATCTGAATGAGGTAGAACGAATGTGCATTGCAGAGTTCAGCGATTTCTTTGAGCTTCTCATTCTTTGTTGACTCATGCACCCTTTCACCACATGTCAGAACCCCCAAAAAAACCCTCTTTCCAAAATTGTCTGCTTCAAAAGGGGCATTCCAAATGATATGCAACAAAATGCCGACACAAACACATGAGCCAGTAGAGAGTAATCCCAGCGTGACCTCTCAGTTATGTGGACCGATGCACATTGCGTTTTGTGTGGTTCCTAGACCTAGGTTGAGCCTGCCAATCTGTGGTCAATCTGCCCCCTTCCCCCCACCCCCACGGGAACTCCGAAATCTCCTCTAGGGGGGAATTCCCTCCTGGTTTAGAACCGCACGTCCAGATTGTGTCGAGTTGTCTGAAACTTCCACTTAGTCCTACGTTATTTATTGCAGTGTACATCTATAAATAAGTTATAAAACGTATGAAGTTTGTAATATCATATATTATATATTATCCCGAGTTGCGTGAAAGTTTCCCTTCGACCTACATTTGTTTAGTTTACACTTGGAAATAAGTTATGTTTATCCTGGTATCTATTAAGAAGAACTGAATAATTCTAATTTGCGACCGAACCTAAACGAATATTCAGACTTTCATTCTATTCTGACAGACCTTCCATTTCAACTTGAATAGACACTCCATGGCAATCCCAGGAATACAGACTTGAGCTATAGAGATTAAACTGATCTCGTTTCAATACAACCCTTCAGCTAATTCAAGTGGCATCCCAAGTATATACCAGCCTTGTGGCTGTTCTCGGAACAGAACTGTTGAGAAACAGCCACGCGAGATTTCTCCCGAGAACCCGAATTCAGAAGGATGGGTCCGTTAAAGTCGCATTTCGCTCTCGTGTAAATTGTAGAGGAAGCCAGAATCTGCAGTGAGGTTTGCGTTGCTTTCTGCCATATCCTCTTGTTCTTGTCCCATCTTGGAATCTCTTATCATTTACGAGGGATTTGCGATCCAAGAACAGGGCGCTTATTCACGGTTTTTTTTTTTCTACAAATGAATGAATAATAAATAAATAAATCAATAGATGAATAGATAAATGAATAAAAAACAGTAAACCTCACAAGTACAGTGACATTTAGGATGATAGCTTTTTTTTTATTTTTACGACTACCTCTCTTCAAAGGAATGTAGCTTTTCGTGTAGCAGAAAAAAAAAGACATTTAGTCAGATTTTTCAGGTTATTTAAGTGTTACACTTTTTTTATTTTTATTTTTTTTTGTTCAAAAATAAAAAAAAAATATTTTCTTTTTTAAAATTAATGCACCTAGAAAGTTTTGAAGGATAAAGTGTATTGTCCCCAATCTCTCCTGAGCACCTCATTCTCATTTCAGCTTTAATAACTTTAGAATTAGTTTGCTCCGGGTATTGAAAAATGGGTAAGCTTTCCACCACCAGTGCGTAAAGTTATTTTTTCTGGATAGGATACACTTTAATCACCATTACTGCTTGACCTAGGTTCATGTTATTGCAAACACAATTCCGCACAGAAAATTTTCGACGGCTACGGTCTGAAAAACAATATATAAAATGTAAATATTTAGATAATTCAGGACTAAACCAAATGAATAAGCAGTATGGCCAATAATACAAAAGTTTAGTTTGGATATTTTTCCCGGGTAGTAGCCAGGTTTATTAAATGTTTTGGGTATGCTTTCACTGGCATACTAAACAAATTTGGGTACTTTTGTTCTCTAGGTATCATGAGAACTTGTTTACGCTCATCGCCAAATTATGTTGGGAGTTTTAGCACCTCCCCAGGGAAAACAAGCCCATTGACTATGCATTTATGCTGCTATGGAAAAGGAAAATCCCTTGACTTGTGTCTGCGATAAACCTGAATATGGATTCAATCTGCAACACCCAGATTGCATCAAGCCCCGTTGCATTCAAAGGAAGCCTATTATGATGCGTCCTTATATCTCTTGACCGAAATACACAAGAATTTTTTACGGGTTTCCAAGCAAGTCGGAAATATAATGTATACCACCGACTTGCTTTCTGGAAAATTTGAAACTTCATGGTAGTAGTTTTTCCACTTTTCTAGACCTTTTTATCTTCGTTTACATATTCTTAAGATTATACAACGTTTGCACTGCCTAATTCTGGGAACCACGCTATTACAGGAAATCTATCTTGTCAGACGTGGAAATATCTTGTGTGCTGTATACAAGTGGTCTTTGGGTTGTAGTATACCAACTCTTTAGTACCCATGAAAGTGTGGTTAAATGCTATTCTTTTTGCCTTTCCTTTACTTTTAACTATATTGCTTAGCTGTCTTCTGTTATATGACGCTGCTGGAGTATACGCAGGTTCTACAAGTTCCTGCAAGATCATTCATTCCATAGATTTCCACTGAAATTTATTTTTTTTTCATTTTTTTTTTCTTTCGTCTTCTGCGTCCTGAATATCCCCTTGGGCTTGGCAAGTGTCAGTAATCAACAGCGAGATGGAAACCTCATTCAAAATCCTAAATGAGTTGAATTTAGTTGTTTTTCGATTTTCAAATAAATTTTAGTTTTAGTAAAAAAAAAAAAAAAGTTTTAAGAGCCGAATTCTCTCAGGTTTTATAACAACGTTATTAAAAATAAATTCTGTTTTACCATTTTGCTAAAGAAATGAAACCTAGTGATTATCTTACGAGAACGCTGAGTTTGTTTTAGAACTCATGCATATGCACTCAGTCCCCAAACAGTAGAAAATTTAATGCAGAGTAAGTATTTCAGAACGTCAACAACTGCACGGCAGTCTCCTCCCTTATCAACTCCGTGGTCATAAGACACTGATGGTGTTAGATGAATATCTTTTAAAGAGCCCTGTTTCATTAGATGCAGTGTTCACTAAGGCTGCCTGGTTGGGCCTGATGAACTTGCAGAGATTTTCCTGCAAACTACTATGTTGTTGTTGTTGTTGGCAATCTTAAGAAAAGGTCTGAAAAAGGTGTTTCGCGTTGAGTTAAAGATACAGGAATTTTAGGATAGGATATTTATGATGTATTTATTAGAATGAAAATATAAAAAGTACTTAAAGTGCATGTTAAACAGTAGAGTAATTTTTTTTCTAGTAAATTACAGCCTATTTATTTTAGTTTTCGTTGGTGAAACCACGCTCTATTTGACCGTAGATTTTATACAGCACACGCCCTCGCGTAAGCTGGAGGTCGGATCACGCCTTGTTAACTTGGGATAAGCCATCCAATCAAATCCCGCCCACATGAAGGTTGGTGGGGTAAATGACGAAAGCGCATTGACGGACATCAATAAAGGAAGGAAGGCGTGGTATGTCGAGTCATAAATATTGATAGAAGTTCAATGAATGAGTCAAATTCATAGAAATTGGACGAATGAGTGTTGTCAATAATTGGAAGACTAAAGCATGAAAATGGAATGCGGCTAGTGGAAAGCAGATGGGGTGGAACACAAGAGAACGCTAAGAAAAGCTGGGTAGGAGAAAGAAGAAATTCAGATTCGTCGAATCCACTATATTTATTTTTTTAAATTATTATTATTATTATTATTATTATTATTATTATTATTATTATTATTATTATTATTATTATAATTTTTTTTGAGCTGACGGTAGTACTAAAGCGTCCTTCTTCTTCATAACTGGTCGGCCGATGTATTGTAGTAGCATTAGTCTCTGCCAGTCAAAAACTTCCTCAGTATTAAATTGGAATATTTACCGACAGCTCTCAATAAAGGAAGACTAACGTTCAGAATAATAATAATAATAATAATAATAATAATAATAATAATAATAATAATAATAATAATAGCCGATACATCTTTCTCCGAATAGTGAAAGGCAGAATAGACGAAAGCCCCAAGGATACGTTTGTTCGGTAAATATGAAATGTCACTGAAAATCAGAGGCGCTCTATGAAAATGAGAAAACCATTCATTAGTCAAGTCTTCTTCTAGCAGCTATGGATGATGCATCTGCTTTAAATAATATCCAAAGCTTCGTAGGCATTTCGTAAACATAGGCGGGTGTCTATTCAAGAGGATTCTCTTTAACTTAAGCTAAGCCTATGTTTCTTGCATGTTGAATATATTACTTGGAATACAAACTGCCGTTCTATGAATCTTTAAAGTTTTGGGGCAACCCTCCGCTGGTGTCTGAATTATTTATTCAATCCTTAGTTGTTTATTTAGTTGCTCACTGGATCTCGAACAACCTCAAGTTGTCAGATTCGTCTTGTTTTGAATTTCATTCTCAAAAATATGTCGAATGGATGTTTTCGTGTTTTGCGGGACTGTTCGGCTTCAATAAACAAGTAAAAAATGCGCCGAAGTTTTCCGTACAGATTACAATGAAGGCCACCGAAAATAGATATATCTTTCGGTGGTCTCCGTATAAAGCTGTATGAAACGACCCATGAAAATCTCAGCCGGCCGTGATGGCCTGTGTTGTTGCGTTGCCAGAAGCACGATGATGGCTAACTTTAACCTTAAATAAAATAAAAACTACAGACGCTAGAAGGCTGCAATTTGGTATGTTTGATGATTGGTGGGTGGATGATCAACATACCAATTTGCAGCCTTCTAGCCTCAGTAGCTTTTATGGTCTTGAGGGCGGACAAAAAAAAGTGCGTATTTGTGGACAGACGAATCCACCACCATTGTTTTCTTTTCAGAAAACTTTTCAGAAAACTAATAGAAATAAAAAAAAAGTTACTTTGAATGCAGAGCATTTGTGATGTGTATCGTTGATTGATTTATAGGCACTTATGAAAGATAACACTTGAAGTACGTTATTCGTTAAATAAACTATATTTACGCCAAAAAAATGCTATCGACCTGTGCGCCGTAAATAAAAATGTGCGTTGTTATGCAAAGAATTCCATAACAGAGACATCTGCTTGCCAGTCTGTTGTGCAGATATTTGTGGAATTCCCTTTCACAAAACAAGAAAAATTCACCGAAGGGAAACGGTATTGGATTATATGGCAGTTTGTAAATAGAACATTGCAGGGAGTAAAATTCACTCGTTTATTGATGACTAGCATCAGTATTGGATTAGATTTGTTCATAAAGTCTATAATTATGTCGTGTCAGTCGTTGTAGGAGTTTTATTAGAATGACGAAATATATTTGTAGACATATTTACAGAGATTAAAGCTTTTGTCCCTCCTGTAAGCTTTGTCAGTATATCTACTTGCTAACAAGATGATCCTTCTATTGATAACTGAGAAGCACGATACAGTATATATATATAAATATAATACATAGTGTGTGTATATATATATATATATATATATATATATATATATATATATATATATATATATATATATACACACACACACACACGCATTATATATATATATATATATATATATATATATATATATCACTACATACATATATATATATATATATATATATATATATATATATATATATATGTGTGTGTGTGTGTGTGTGTGTGTGTGTGTGTTGTGTGTGTGTGTGTGTGTATGTAGTATATACATCATCATCATCAAATGATTTAAGATAAATCACCGCGTAGAAACATCGACTTCGACCAGGAATACTATGTCATTTTAATATTCCTTTACTTTATCATCCAGACTTCAGTGTATAAGTTTAATCTTCCCTTACTTAAACAACCAGATTCTAATGTATAAGTTTATTCCTCCCAATGGTGTGGTGGGAGGGATGGGGCGGACAGTGCCGTCAGAACATTCCTTAAGGTTCTTTGCAGCGTCCGTTCGGCCCCTAGCTGCAACCCCTTTCATTCCTTTTACTGTACCTCCATTCATATTCCCTTTCTTCCATCTTGCTATCCATCCTCTCCTAACAATTGTTTCGTAGTGCAGTTGCGAGGTTTTCCTCCTGTTACACTTTTCAGACCTTTTTACTGTCGATTTCCGTTTCAGCGCTGAATGACCTCGCAGATCCCACCGGCACTTTACCTGTGGCTTTAATTCTTCATTATATTCTATCCTGTTCCATAAGTTTAATCTTACCAAAGTAAGAAAGCTGGAATGGCCGCCACGTTCAGCCATTTACATAGAATTCCCATATGGCCGACCGAAGTTTGTCTTTAAGCTCTTAAAATATTCAGACTTTTTACCAAGAAAGTTGATTTATGTAAAGCGGACGAACCCCCGGAAGTCCTTCTAGAAACAAAGGACAGGGAGGGAGGGAGAGTGTCATCAAAGATGGAAGTGTTGTTCCAATGTTATTCCACTTGCATCCTGGGGAGGGAACTGGTGTTGGTGATAGCGGTGGCCTTTGTCTCACGAAAGAGTATGAAGGGGTTTAAAGTCTTTATCCCCCGTAGGAGGGCGGTGCCATCAGTGCACCTCGTTTAGGGCATTGTAGGCATTACTTAGTGGTCATTGCAGCGTCCCTTCGGCCTCTAGCCGTAACCCCTTTCATTCTTATTACTGTACCGCCGTTCATATTCACTTTCTTCCATCTTGCCATCCACACTCTCCTGACAATTGTTTCATAGTGCGACTGCGAGGTTTTCCTCCTATTACACCTTACAAACATTCTACTCACCTTTTCAGTGCTGAATGACCTTATAGGTCCCAGTTCTTGGCCTTTAGCCAAAATTAAATATTCTATTCTATTGATATCATGCCTTTTTTTCTTGTCCTTCGGTGTGAAGGATACTCTAGCATTGCTCCCTTGTCTCATCCTAACACTAGTTAAGTATATCTTAGTTTTACCAGACCACTGAGCTGATTAACAGCTCTCCTAGGGCTGGCCCGAAGGATTAGATATATTTACGTGGCTAGGAACCAATTGGTCACCTAGCAACGGGACCCACTAGTAATCTCCGAAGAAGTTTAATCCGTTGTTTACATTTGAACTTTTTCCTTTTTGCAGAATATTAAAAACGTCATGAGTATGGGTTAGGCCTATAGTGACAGTACAAGATTAAATTGTTCATATGTATTTTTAGAAATCTTTACAAAGCTTAAAGCTTTCGTCCATCCTTCTTTGGACTTGATCACTAAAAGGAGGGACGAAAGCTTTAAGCTTTGTAGATATTTCTGCAAATGTAGTATATCGTCTTGTTAAACAAGAGTTTACTGTGGATCCTTCTATCATATATATATATATATATATATATATATATATATATATATATATATATATATATATAATGTGTGTGTGTGTGTGTGTGTGTGTGTGTGTATTCATAATGGTGGAAGGCATAATGACAAGGAACGCTATTGAATTACAATATTCTTTTATAACAGTCTGTCTTTCACATGTAAAATAAACACATTTCATAAGTAAATGATGGCTGCTACATTTTCCTTATATGATTTTATTCGAGTTACTTTCTGTTTATTGTAGAAAACAGAGATTCTCGCATTAAGAGCCTTCTTTATAATAACTGTTGATACTGCTTTGCTGACGGATGGACTGCCTTTTTTTTTATTCTTCTCCTTCCTCAAGAACAGGCAAAAAAAAAAAAAAAAAAAAAGACTTGCCATCATTTATCTTCAGTACGAGAGAGAAGCGGGGAAAAAATATCCTCAAGTCTTTTGAGATGTGCAGCTCCCTGTGCTCCCGGAAGGAGCTCGTTGCAAACTGGCTCCTTTCATCTGTCAGTGGTACCGGAACTTCCATAATCTTCGTCCTGTTCCGTTTATTTTACTTTCTGAAAGGTCACCCGTTACGTAAGCGTTTTCTCTATAATCTTTTCCTCGCGTCTGTTCACCCGTAGACACTGCAATTTTGTAAATTTGAAATTCTCTCTCTCTCTCTCTCTCTCTCTCTCTCTCTCTCTCTCTCTCTCTCTCTCTCTCTCTCTTTTCTCTTGCTGCAGTGTATAATAGACACCCAGCCACATATATCTATATAAATGTATTATATACTATATCTATATATATGTGTTATATATATAATATAATATAATATTATATAAATTAATATATTATATATATATATAATATACTACTATATATAATTAGTAAATATATATGTATGATATATATTAGATATGTGTAATATATATATCAATATAGATATATATATTATATAATTATATATATATATATATATAGATATATATATATATATATATATATTATATATATATATATATATATAATATATATTATATATACTATATATATATAGTATATATGTAATATATATATTATATATATATATATATATATATATATATATATATTATATATATATATAATGACACTTTCCTAAGATGTGCGTCACTCATTATGAAAGAAGAATGACAGGCAGTTGATAGAAGATGAAGGAAGTAATGGATCTTCCCAAATCTTTTAAAAACAACATGAATACTACATGGAGCAATACGACATTACCAGCTATGTTTAGAGGTAACTGAATGTCACTTAGATCATTAAAACTAACAGCCTTTGGTGTCTCCCAGAAGATGTTTTGTTCACGCTATCAAGATCTGGTCACTCGTTGTAACTACAATGGATGACTTTTATTAATCAATGTTAGTGCCATGGAATGTTTTAGTCTTTATTTAACATTGCTCTTCTCTCTTCACTTTTAAGTTGTTATTTTTTTGCAGTCATTTGATCTATCTTCTTTATTCTGCTTCTTTAATTTCATTGACCTTCGTTCTTTCATTTATCTCAGCGCAATTCCTCCCACACTATGACTTTGCAAACGGTTTATTAAATTCTTTGCCATGAAGCGTTCATGGAATTATATTTGTACCGTTATCCAATACTGTCACTTTAATAACTGGCAAACTACGCTTAACTGAATCTTGTTCTGGCAGCATAAAATCTATGATTGTAGAGAATGCACCTTTAGGTAGGCTTTTTTTTTTTTTCTTGTTACACCTACACCAATGAAGTTAGGCTATGTTTTCACCCTTGTCGGTATGTCAGCGTGTTCCAGCAGGATATCTTATGGATGGATGTTGTTGAACGTGGGTGAAACATTCTCTGGGTGACACTCTTGCCCCTTCAACTCTTTGAATATTTGAATAACATCTGACTCCTCCATTTACCTTTCAATTTGTAAATCCTTCTGCCGCAGTCCTCTCTTTTTTCGGATCGTTTTGGCACTTTCCTTTTCATGGAGCATCCAGAACATTCGCCTTTAACCTTCCTATTCAGGGTTTGCTAAATATTGCTTCGTTCAGATTTTTAATTGACTTACTTTTCATTTGTCCGTTTTGAAAAGTGAAATTTTCGTGCTCCTTCAAAATACTGAATTCGCTCTATTAGTATTTTTCTAATGATTGAGATCTAATTGAAATACATTGACTGGGCCCGCCGGCGAAATGAAAGCTCCTAAAGCCGCGTGGAATCGTTACTAAAGATAAATATATTGTGAAAGAATGTTGTTTTTCTGAAGAAGAGGCAGTTTTCACTATTTTCTCTCTCTGGCATTTTCTGCTCCCAAGGTAATCTTTTCATGGCAACCAGGCCCGGTAGAAGAGGCTAATTGGAAAGAGATAAAAGTGCACCATTTCCAGTCTTGGCTGGAATGGGATGAAGAAGTGGTGGTTAAAGGGCAATGCATAGTTTTGAAGTAGGGGTTTGTCTATCAAGGGACGTATAGCGATTAGAATTGTCACTGGGCAAGTTTAGCATATCTTGGTGTGTTGAGCTATTTGACTTAAAATTGTCTGAATCTCGAGTTGTTCTGCTTTGTGACTTAACATTATGAGTATAGTACTCCAAACATCAGGAAAATTATGTCTATTATTCTATAATGATTTGAAATGTTCAGCATTGTGAGGTAAAGTGTTCAGCGATGAGACATGCAACGTTCAGTCTTATGAAATGAAGTGCTTAGCATTGAGGCTGAAAACGCTCAGCCTTACTGATTTGAAGCCCTGAATGATTTAGATATTATGGTGTCTTTAAATCAGTCAGTGCTGTGTGTTGCCGTGGTCAGACGTACGGATAGAAATATTTGGTCGTGTGAGTTAGAAAATGTAACCTATGGGTCGAAACGTTCTGGTTTGTAGTTGTAAACGTTGGCCTTTCTTGCTTTCTTTTTTAACGGGTTATGTGAACATTTTCCGATGAAATTCAGACTCCTAACTTTTTAATTAAGTAGCACAAACAACCAGACTAAGTTTGAGAGGGTACTGGAAAGGCTGGCCACTGTAACGATCTTTAATCCACGGCAGCTATAACCTTTGTTGTTGTGACGTTAGTATGAGTCATAAGCCATCAAACAGTATGCAGGCTGTTTTGAGGTGGGACGTCATAATATCAAAGAGAGGGTGAGCGACCTAACATATCTGTGGAGCAATAACGGTAAACGATACAGCCGTGGTACTTAGTTTTTCTGAAGGCCCGTATTCTGGAAGGGCGTTTTCGCGTTTTTTCTTTTTCTTTTTTTTTTTTATTATAAGTTACAGTGTGCCATTCAGGTTAGCCACCAAAATATAAATTGCTTAATGCTCAGGCACTATAGACTGCTCACAACATTAGAACAGACGCATTTTCCTAAATGTTTGTGAAGATCGAGTGGTGTTAGGAGAAGCTGGCTGACCTACAGTGTCAATTATCTTCATTAGAAATAATTACACACGTTGAAGCTACCTAAGCGGTTTTGGTTTTCGTGATCGTTGACCTGTCTTAAATAAAGAGCCTCAATATTTAGAATGTTTTACACACATGTATATATAGACACGTGTGTGTGTGTGTGTGTGTGCATATATATATATATATATATATATATATATATATATATATATATATATATATTATACATACATAATCACGAAGAAGCCACATAGGTCCAAGAAGACTATATCAAAAACCTAAATAACCCCCCCTTCCTTTGTTACCACATTTTTCCCGATCTAGGGTGTTGTCATTACAAATAAAGGACTGAAATCACAGGCAAAAAAGAGAGGTATAGAACACGAGGGTCATTATAATGCGCACGGGGTAACCATACTGGAAGAGATAGACGCTCGCACTTCTATCAATACAATTTGAGACATCGCGAATGTATATGTCTACTCAGAACTCAGCGATCGTATAAGTGCAACGCTTCCTCGAGAATTACACGGGCGAACTCATTCCGATTGTTGCTGTTGCAGAGACGAGAGTACTGTTCAACAAGAAACTAGGCCGGGTCATTGTTGGATGGTACTGGAATCAGGCGCTTTAGCATCATTTTCACATCATCAGCGGTGGTGCGTCCAAACCGAAGCCTATTCAACACGCGTATTCTAATGGCACTCGCTGTCTATACTTATTGAGAAGAGACTCCTACTTCTCATTTCCGCATTCATCATGATTTACCAGGTTGCAGAGCAAAACCCTACGCCCTACCCATTCCTTTGTAATCCTCCCACTTCCATATCTGCCTCTTGTGGATGGGCTTTGCCACCCCTTTTTGTAAACTCATCACTTTTTGTGTCTGTGATGCGGAGGTAGATTGGACCGGGACGATCGCTAATGAGAGCTCCTTCGGTACTTTTGAAAGAAACCCATTCACTTCCTTTTAGTGGAAAAACTCCTTCGTATCCTACTTGACTTGTGAACCTCTCTCTCTCTCTCTCTCTCTCTCTCTCTCTCTCTCTCTCTCTCTCTCTCTCTAGGGGTTTTATTGGGTCGCTCTATATCGATTTTTCTCTTTCTTGTTGGGTCACCTGCAAGTTCGTCACGCTTGGTTGGTTTGGCTGGTTCCAAAGTTCCATATATGCTCCGATTATATATATATATATATATATATATATATATATATATATATATATATATTATGTGTGTGTGTGTGTGTGTGTCTGTGTGTGTGTGTGTAATTTTATATATATATATATATATAATAATGTGTGTGTTTATATTTTAAACATACATGTATGCACTGTAGTTGCGCATACACAAATATAAGGCTATTTCTCTTTTGGAAGAATCTGTATATCCGCAATGCATAAGCATACTCACTTTCACATATATCTGTAAACCCACACTCACATATACGTTCACGTGCACATATACATATGTATATATTTTTGTGTATAATACTAATGTATTTGTGGTGTATATATATATAATATATATATATATATATATATATATATACTATATATATATTATATATCTCAATAGCATATGTATATATGTAACACTCCCTGGAATTTCCATTGGTTACTAATCAGTTTAAGTAAGTCTGTCTAGCATTCCTCTTACATAACTGTTATTGTATGTACAGTGCTCTTCGATAAGGGTAATGGCAATTCCAATTTCCTTTTATGGTTCTGTAAAAGATTATTGTAATGACAGCTATTTTATTTATTGATAGTCATATTTCCGGTTGCCATTTGTGGTTATACAAGAGTGGTTTCCAAGCGAGGTGGTGACGGTAACATATGTAATGTTAGTGCTTTTATGTATTAAGGTGGAATACTTTTTCTGCATTCCTTATGTTTTTGATGTGCTTGGACCATGCGCAAAATTCTCTGGTTAGGTCAGCAGATTTTGGTTTTCCAGAAAATGGACTTAAATTGTCTCCATGTCAAAGATGGTAGCGATTGAATGTTTCATAAATTTTTCTTTTACTATGACAAGCATATAAGCATGAATTTTTGTTATATAATTTACAGATGATAAAAATAATTTTCCAAGGATATATATATTTGTAAGTTTTTTTTTTTTTTTTTTTTTTTTTTTTTTGAGAGAGAGAGAGAGAGAGAGAGAGAGAGAGAGAGAGAGAGAGAGAGAGAGAGAGAGCGAGCTAATATTTGAATGTCAGTATATTATGAAAACACAACAGAAATAAGAAAACAAAGGTAGATTATAGCAATTCAACAACCATATAAATGTATGGAACTATGCAAGGCATGTATTCATACATGGATTCAGGGATAACAGCTAATTTGGGCGGAGGGGGCAGATTTATGGTATGCAGACGTAATTATATTCAGTCT
>NC_061095.1:23864150-23894150 GCF_015104395.2 Macrobrachium nipponense | reverse complement strand
AGTAATAGCTCATGTACGGATCTGCTTTCGAATAGAACGTATACAAGTGCAGCCTTTATACTCCAGGTATATCTGCAAGCAAGCTCCTCTTTACATGAGATATTCCTTACCTGCCACGGGATTCCTCCGAAGAACATAAGTACGTAGTAGTCCGCCCACTGAGCCCATACCCAGGGGGTGTCAGGCGAAATTGATCCAACCCAGTCTGTTTCATTGAGAGCCAGAGAGCCAACAGCCTCATGCTGCATTGCAAAGGGAATAGCCAACCACTGCAAGGAAAATAAATTTGTTATTTACGTTTATAAGAGAAACTCTTGTGTAACCTCCGCGCATTATTTATGGTATTAGAGATTTAAAGGTCTTAACCTCTGTAGCCTGTTTTTAGTTTTTGCGCCCTTTATCTGGTGTCCAAAATGTCCTCAAGATTTGATCATTGCCTTAGTTAATTAAACTCTCTTTATATTAAAGAGTCCGATATGTTGTTCTTGTTATGGCTTCAAGTCGAGACAAAATGAAATGTTGTTAATTCTAGGATACTAGGTCTAACCAATAAGATTTGTGTTTGCTTAATGGCGTTGAGTGTAATGTCTGACCTGTTAAGTAACTGAAACTTTAGCTTTAAAACGATGAGAATGTTTTTTTTATTAGTCATGAAGCTTAAAAAATATTTAATTGCGTGCATTTAGGTATTTTTTTGATTTGCTGTACAATATTTTTAGAAACAATGTTAAAATGCTTAAAACATCGAGGAAAGTTGAAATCAAACTTAGCAGTTTCTAACATCCCGTTCTTGGATATAATTCCGCCATTGGTAAATGTGTTTGAAGTAAACAAAATCAATTATGAAAAACATTTAGTTTGCTAATAATTGAATGAAATAGAAAAACATGTACTCATTTATTTCATATATGTACCTTCAACTGAAGGATATATTTGGCAAAAGATAACTTTCTGTCTAGTTCTCACTGTAGAGGAGTTACCTTCTTTAATTGCACCTTGTATGCAAGAACTTAATGAATCAGACCGTATGGTTATGAAGTTGAATTGGAGAAGATTTAATTCAAATACTAGGAGAATTTTTGGATTTTTTTTCGTAGATTTTCCTTTAAACAGAGTCCATTAGAAACCTTGAACCTCATCAAAATGGATCTGCTTAGGTAACGCCACATTATATGGTAAAAAAAGACCTTTCGCCTTTATTCCGCATCACCCAAGCGTAAGAGAATGCCTTCATTTGTGCTCACCAGACCGAAAATTATACAGAAGAGCTGAATGACGTCCGTATAAGCCACAGAGTATAAGCCTCCGAACATAGTGTAGACGACAGCGATGATGGCTGACAGGATTATAGAGATGTCGTTTCCCAGGTCTAGGATGACGGCTATTGTTGATCCTAAGGGAACAAAGAGAGAAATGAGGGTGATTTAATGAGATCGCTGTGAGTCGGTTCTTAAGGGATTTTATCATGCCACTGGAAGTGAATATAAATATAGGTTTGATTTTTAATTTATAGACGTAAATATAAGGATAAGAGGAACTACTACAGTCGTAGAAAGGTAAAAAAAAAGGGCAAAGAAAGAAAATTGCAGTGGTATAGCCAAGTATGGCCACGTGACGAGAATGGATGGGAAAATAAGGAGGAGGAGGAAGGCAATGCAGATGGAGGTGCCTGGTGGGAGAGAGAAAGAGAGGAAGACCGAAGATCTGAGAGGACAAAACAATTTGGCCAAGAAGACGATGGTGGTTTTTCAACCGAACCAGTTGGAGGAAGGCGGAAAGGAAAACTGCCAAAAACTATCGGACCCCCGGCGTAGAAGTGGGGAAAGATGCAGATAGAAAATAGAAAGAAAAGAAAGAACAAGAACAAAAGAAGAAGAAAAAACTTCAAAAATTAGTAAATTTTTTTTGTTTTAATAATTTTAAAGCCTTTTCCTCGTATTATTTAGCAATGAAAGTTAGCCTGCGTATGGATGCAAGTAAGTGTAGAAAAATGGTGTGGGTTTTCTATTTGGTAATATTGCGTAAAGCAGTAAAATGAAAATACTTTTCTCCACTTGATGTATGATGATATTGTAAACATTATAAAACAGGAAAGACTTTACGAGAAGTTACGTTGTCATAATGAAAATGCATTGTGAAGGTCTGTAGGTGATCACTTTGATAAGTCAACCTCAGTAATCGTATTTATTTATTTTTTTAGTAATTATATCTTTGCGTTTATTTTAGCCTCATTAACTTCATTATTTTTCGATATGGATTGCTACTTGATTATAATTAATAATATATATATATAAATTATAAGTAATATAATATAATATTATAATATAATATACTATGTGGTGTGTTTGTGGTGTGGTGTTGTGTGCGTGCGTGCGGTGTACATACATACGATACATACATACATTCACGTGTCGGTTGGATTATTGAGTAACCAAACTAATATATTTTAATTTTGAAAACATCACTATATATATATATCTTATTTATATATAATATAATATAGGTATATATAGGTATATACTATATATATATAGTGTGTGGTGTATATAATATGGGGAATATATATATATTATTTATTATATAATATATATATATAATAAACTATAGTATTATAATATTAGTAATAGTTCTATATATCTTCTTGCTTCATTCCTATGCTTAAAACCCAATTTTTATATGGGGTCGCCACTTTGCGAGATGAGTCCGTCTCCAGATCGATTTCTTGTCCTGTGCCATCGTTCTCATTTAATACCTTTCCAATTCCATATCTTTCCCTAACAACAATCACACCATCTCTTTCTTGGTCTTCCCTTCTTCCTTCTAACCCTGCAACTTCCGTCCATTTCCATCGTATGTCTTCCAACATGACGTTCCTACCCTTCGTAACAGGTGTCCATGACCATCGAAGCCTTTCCCTCCTGTATTTTCGCTTCGATAATTTCCAGCTAAGCCTTTATCGATCCTCTTATATACTCATTTTTAAATCCTATCTTCCCTTGTTACTCCCCCGACAATCCATTCTCAACATTCTCATTTCTTGCTACATACCATCTTCTTTCTCCTCTGTTTTTTCCTCATACTTGCTGTTTCCTGTTCCATATAACATTGCTGGTCTGACCACCGTCCTATGGAATTTTCCTTCAATTTCAGAAGGGACCGTTCTTGTCCGCAGAGGACCCTGTATGCAGACCTCCAGTTATTCCAATCCTGCCTGAATTCGGTGTCTCACCTCTTGGTCCATGCTTCCCACTATCCCTCTAATGACGGGGACCCTAAAGTACTTTGAACTTCTTGTTACTTTCTTTATTTTCTTCCCCTCATCCCAACCCAATCTTATGCTACTTCCACCGTCCTCAGTAAATACTAGAAACATATTTCTTCGGTTTTTTGATCTGCTTATTCTCCCCCCCCCCGTTCCTGATTCCTTGTTTCCTCCAAAATGTGCTGCTCGTGGCTACCCTCCCAACTCCCTTCCCTCCAACTCTCCTTCCCCTCTGAAACACAAGAACACAGTGGTCATCCCGCGTATACTAATGCACCATGGTCAACTGCCTTCCTCTAACATCCGCTGGTCATTTACATCATCACGATGGTTGAAGAATGAATGGGGTAATAAGTGCTGACCCTCCTGGTGTAATCCAAACTCCTATCTCAAATCCATCCGTCTCTCCAACACTAACTCCTCCACTCTAATGTAATACACCATTTCCTGTATCATCCTCCTGAAATAATTTGTCTTGACAATTACTTTTGATTTTCCGTGCAACCCAATCTTCTGCCCATCAAACATCCTCCATATTTCTTGCCTTGGCACTCTGTCATAGGCCTTTATTTTCAAAGGTCTATGCAATACCAGATGCAGGTCTCGTTGTTTTTTCTCTGAATTTCTCCATTAAGCTGCCTTATGCAAAATATTCCATCCGTTGTGCCGCTTCCCTTCATAAATCCTAACTGTTCCTTCCCTAGTTCTAAACTTCCTCCTCTCAGCCTACCTATCTATTATTTCTTTCCCAAAATTTCTTCAAAACGTGTGAGACATTAGTTTTATACCTCTATAATTAATTACTGCATTCCCTGGACATCACCTTTACCCTTTAAAATGTAGGTATCAAAATATGCTTTCCCCGCCATTTTCTTCTGGTTACTTTTCTTTTTGTTTCGAATATTTTTACCATCAAGAATCATACAATAGATGTCGTTACCCCTTCCTGCTCCTAGGCTTTCCAAACTTTCGACTGGGATTGAAGTCAGGTCCCTGTTGCCTTTCCCCATTCCTCATTCTTTATTAAATAGGTGCTCGGTATCACTTCAATCCCTAGGTAATCCTTTTATTACCATTTCCCTTCGATGTAACATATATTATATATGTATAATTGTAATAATATTATATAATATACTAGTATTATACTATATATATAATATAATAAAACTAATATTATAATGTTATAGTATGTATTGTATATAATTATATATATATTATATATCTATATATATATAATTATATATATAATATATATATAATATTTAACTATATATAATATATAATTATTATATATATTATATATATATATATACACACATATAATATTATTGTTAGCTGAATAAGGCCTTATATTATTAAAGGTACAGAATAATTACGCTTGAATGAATAATGTTGCTAGGCCACATCTAAGAATAGTTAGTCAGGTGAAATGACCTTTGTTAATGTCAGCCAGCGGTAGTATAACATTAATAAGTGTAGTGGAAAACTCATTGGCATCTGTCTTCCGCTGGATATAATAATAAGATATCGCAGATATATCTGTTCACAGTTTTCCCACTGATATATTCAGTGTGTAAATAACGTGAAAAATCATCAGTTCCTCTTCTTCTCTGGGAAGAGTAATGTTATTTTATTACATTCATTGATGCTTAATTAATGAATCCATTGATAAAATAAAAACTACTGAGGCTAGAGGGCTGCAAATTGGTATGTTGATCCTCCACCCTCCAGTCATCAAACATACCAAATTGCAGCCCTCTAGCCTCAGTAGTTTTTATTTTATCTTAAGGTTAAAGTTAGCCATGATCGTGCGTCTGGCACCACTATAGATTCAAACAACACAGGCCACCCACCGGAATGTGGCTGAAAGATTCTTGGGCCACGGCTGAGAGTTTCGTTGGCCCGAGGCTGAGAGTTTCATACAGCATTAAACGCTGTACAGAAAACGCAATTTCCCAGCATATTTTTTACTTGTTTGTTATCGAATCGAAAGGGTTGATTTCTGTCACTCCTTCCGTATGATGGTGTTAAACTCATCATTTAGATTAATTTGTAATTCCGTGAGATAACTGGGTTAAGAAATCTTGTTATTTTATGATCAATATCCGTCTACATACTTCTAGAGAGAAGATGCCGAAAGGGAGATTTGTAACTTTTCATCATTTTCATTAGTTTTCCCGTAAAATGATCTAAATTTTGTATTATTGATTATGAGAGTTTTTAAGAAGCAAAACACGTTGCCTCATGAGTTCAGACAATAAAATTTTATCACGTTAAACATGACGTTTTCTGTCGGCATCATCTTGTGTAGACATTAATCGTCTAAACATCATTTATAAGAGTATGTCGCGCAATTGCGAAAGTGCAATGCAATGCTACCCTTTTTGATGCAGTTTTAGCTGTTCAACTCTTTATGACTTTATTTTTTTATATTTTCAGTAAGTGGCATCTCTTCTCTGCATTTCCCTTTACATCCTTTTACTTCTTAATGAACACCATAGTCTTTGGAAGCTTGAATTTCAAGACAGTGGTCCCCGTGGGCTTGTTCTATGTGATTAGGTTTCATCCACTGAAAAATAATGATAATAATAGAAGAAAGTCGTCATTCTGAACGAAAAATTACCCCATTATGGTTATCGTTATTCCGAACTTGACCCGTATTCATATGGGAATAGCCCAAAGGGCCCCCTGACTTGAAATTCAAGCTTGCAAAGAACATGGTTTCCATTAGGGAGAAGGTCTAGAACGTAATGGAAAATACAGAAAGAAGAAATCAGTTATTAGAAATGAAATATCACTTGGCAAATTAGTTAATAAGGAGATGAAAATGTAAATAAATTATTGATAAAATACAAAGAAAGTTGTGCCTTACATCTTCGCTTGAACTTTTGAAGGACCAATTGCACGGCATCCTCAGAGAAACTGTTCCAGAGTCCAAAGGTGTGAGGAATAAAGGACCTCTGGAACTGAGAAGTTAGACGGCGAGGTTCCCACAATTTATGTCAACGTACAGATAAAATTAAATTGCACGATCTCCCTATGTTTCCGATAGACAAATGAAGAAAGTCTTAAGTGATAAAAAGTTTTATTCATTTCCCCTTGATCTCGATTCGCATAAATGAAGATTTTTTAGATTTTAGTTTCTAAGTTTTTAACGAGAGTGTTGTCCAATATTCCATTAGGTGAAGAAGTGGAAAATGAAGGGAGAGCAATTTTTACAATTATCAGCGCATTTAAAAGAGAATAATAAGTCTTATCCATGAGTGCACTAGAACGATTATCCTCGTACATTATAGGATATAAAATACCCAGAGTCATTTAAAAGAAAATAAAGAAACGATATGTTGAAGGAAGGCAGTTGTGTGCGTGTGTGTTTTTGTGTGTTTATGTGCGTGGAAGTGTGTGTACTGGCATGGAACGGCTAGAGGAGTTTTAATTGACAGGCGCCTTTGAAAGACCTTAGTTAGAAGTTGAAAGTCAAAGACGTCGAGAAACGTGAAAATCTTTATGAGTAATGGGGGGGGGGGGGGTGGGGGGGGGGGGGGGGGGGGGGAGCCTTCCTTACATAAGCCCCTGACTGTGACTGATGTCTGTGTCAGGAAAGCGTCGTCGAAATTTTAGATTGGAAAAGTTTTTTTTCTTGCGGTCTTATAAAAACAATTTTTGAGAAGGTTACTTTGAGAGAGAGAGAGAGAGAGAGAGAGAGAGAGAGAGAGAGAGAGAGAGAGAGATTCACATATAACAATTGAAGATTCCACACATTCACAGGTCGTATAAGGGGAAGAAAAGTAAAGAAAAGTGTCAGATTGGGCAAGGGTTATTCAAGAATGTAGTGCCAAAATAACCAGAACTTGAGAGAGAGAGAGAGAGAGAGAGAGAGAGAGAGAGAGAGAGAGCTTTACATATAACGTTTATAAATTCCTTATATTCACTGGCCATTAAAAAAATGAAAAAATTGTGTCAAATTCGGGCATAAATTAATAGAGAGAGAGAGAGAGAGAGAGGGACAGAGAGTGAAATTTACATAAAAGGTTTATAGATTCCTTACGTACCTATATTCACGGACCATGCAAAGAAAACCCCCAAAAATTGTGTTAAAGTCGCGCATAAATTAATTGTGAGAGAGAGAGAGAGAGAGAGAGAGATTATTGACGTTGCTTGTTACATAAAAAAAAAAAAGTTCAGATAAATAAGGGGAGTGAGAGGGCCGTTTATTGATTCTTGAGGAATGACTTACCTAATGCGCCCAGGATGGAGGCAGACCACAGGGTCTCGCCGGCCAGCGCTGGAAGGAACAGCATAGCCCCCCACCGCCGACCGAAGCATTCTTGCAATGGATCCAGCATCGTTACGTATCGCCTGTCTCTCATCTTGCGAGCGAAAAATGCTCCACCTGCAAACATGAAAACCGAGTCAAGTCGTCTGATAAGAAAAACATAGCTAAGGAGAGTTATATTGCCACTTCGCCATGATTTTTTTATCTTGGCAACTAGGTCGAGTTGCAGGGGAAGGTCTCAAGATATCAGGTGTTTTGAAATCTAAACAATGAAGAGATTTTAGATGAAATACAGAGGAGGGTTGAGCATGTTGATCTGACTTAATCAAGTGATGTTTCTTTATTCCTGTAACTCAGGAAAATGATACATCATTTCTCGTTTCTGTAGACTTTGAACTATGATATCGGAGATGTTAAAAAAAAGTTGCCTGAAAATAATATTTCTGTTATAGACTCTTCATAGGGATATTTATATTTCACTATAATCAAGATACTAGCCGACGCCATCGATTCAGGATTACAGCATTTTACCATTTGTATCTTGGGATTTTGAAATCCATTTGATCATTAATCGCCCCCTCTTTGGATTTACTTCCATGCAAAACCACATATTTTCCCTATATTTATTTTTATGTGATGTGGCCCACTGTATTTATTAATGTTGATATATGTATATATCTGTAATAAAGGGATATAATCCACAATGATGTAAAATTCTTATATAGTTACATAAAATACATATTTCTTGTAAAGTAAATAAAGCTTTCGACCATCAGCTGTGGTCTTGTTCACTAAAAAACAAGACCACAGCTGACGGTCGAAAGCTTCAATTTACTTTACAAGGGGGAGGGAAAAAAAAAAATATATATATATATATATATATATATATATATATATATATATATAACTACATAAGGTTTTTACATCATTGTGGATTATATCCCTATTCACTTAGAGGTACGACACAGTACCTAGCTTCTGTGTATATATATATATATATATATATATATATATATATATATATATATATATATATATATATATAGGTGTCTTGTCGTACCTCTAAGTAAATGGGGATATAATCCACAATGATGTAAAATCCTTATGTAGTTATATAATATTATATATATATATATATATATATATATATAATATATATATATATATATATATATATATATATATATAATTTTTTTTCTTGTATGCGGGTGTTTTTATTTGTTAATCTATGCATAGAATTAATGAATAGATTAATATGTCAAGGAGATTAAGTTGCAAAGAATTTTGCCAGAGACTGAGTCGTTTTGAGGCTGATGTCAACATCGAATTCTTGGGAGTCACATTTCAAAAGAATCCCTGAAGAGGAACAGGAGTTCTGTAGCCGATTTCCAACGGACGCTTCTGACACTCTTATTTTCGTCCTGCAGCCAATAAACAAAGAGGAAAAGGGTATTTGATCGAGAAGAGTAATCGCCTCGAGCGACTCCCTGTCTCGAGAGGAATTTTTCCACCTTGTGTTAAGACCTGTTGAAAAAAAAAAAAAAAAAACAAACGACTTTCGGATGGAACATCATTTTTCTCTTTCCGTTTCCTCTTTTATATCATCCATTCGTCTTCCTCAAAATCCCAGGTCGGTAAACATTTTTTCCAGACCGGATTTCGGAAAGAAAACTGAAGTAAAACATCACTTCGACGGATTCATCACCTTTACATCGAGACAGCCGGGAAAAATAGGGCGAAATCTTTTTCTGTGTTTAGAGGCACAAGGCTGCTGGGAAGTTTGGCCAGATACTGTCGAGTGTCCAAAAGTTTCTCTCCCTCTTTTTTAATGATTTATGTTGCCTCTGTGTATGGATAAAATGGAATATTATCTTCTATGATGATCAAATCCGGGTAGATCTCTCGTGTATGTCCCCCCCGGGTGGTGGCAAGGTAGGGAGGTGATCGGGGGTCTAAGGGAGACATGACACATCCACTTTCCTCCTGCAAACCTGTTTGTCCGGCCAGGGTGGGGTCAGGGCAGTGACGAAATCGAGAAGGTAGGAGAGACATGACATCCACCTTCAAACCTGTTTGTCCAACCAGGATGGATCAGAGTAGGTAGGTGATCAGAGGGGTATGGGAGAAATGCACATCCACCCTCCTCCTGCAAACCTGTTTGTCCTGCCAGGGTGGCTCGGGGTAGGTAGGGAATCGGGAATGTAGGAGAAACATGACACATCCACATGCAAACCTGTTTGTCTGCCTTGGTGGGACGGGGCTAGGTGCAGGATTGGTAGGGTAGGGGAGACATGACTGGCAGCGCATTTGGGTTCCAGCACAGTGTAGCGCATGCCATCAAGCTCATTTAAAATAATAACCATCCACATCAGTTCTCTTTGTCCAAGTAGTTGAAATTTGAACGTTAATTAGAATATCAAAATTAATCATCACAAAATTATTTCACAAAAATTTGAATTACCTAAAGCTTGGAATAAATGTGGTTCTTCCTTATAATAAATAACATGGGTTTGTTGAAGCGGAGAAAGGTGTAGTATTGATGTTTAGAACTAGGTCACTGCTAAGGGCAGGAAATTTTAATTCTCTAGCGAGGATTTAAATACGGAGCTTTTAAAAAGGGTGAATGGCACGAATGACTATTTTAGGAAAGGGACGATATCAGAGTCCAAAGGGGAACATTTATCAGTGTCTCGTAATAATGGAGTAAAGTCTGGATTCAGAGGGGGGAATGTTTTATTTTTTATTTTTAGGGCAAGGTCTGCAAGCTCGGAAATCGATAAGTCCATTTTATAGTAAAGGAAATATGTCTGTAGTGGCAGTGTTAACAATGGAACTTTCTCATTCATATTTGGTGCAGGAAATTATGTTTATGTGTGTCAGTTAGTAAAATAAATCATATCTATAGAGTTTGGAAGGGAATGGTTTAAGCATGGCGACGTGTTTTTGTGGAGTGAGCCCAAACTTGTTACTTCATTACTTAGATCTTGGTAATAACAAACACAGTTTCTCTTGCGTCACTCTTAGGATGACGACATTATTTGTTTTGAATTGTCTCATCGTCGTACAATATATTCATGCCCTGACAAATATATATTGTTGCAGCTTCGTGAAGACGTTTATGTAAGTATCGACCATCTCTTCATTGCAAGAAAAAGGGTCACATGGATCTCTCTCTCTCTCTCTCTCTCTCTCTCTGTCGGCATCAAATAACGAAATCTCTGAAAGGTTACATCTATTATGGGCTTCCACAAAAGAAACCCTGGAAGTCCTAGGAGTCGATCCCCGAACAGGCCATTGTGAATGGGCATCCGCTTCAATCAGGCACGGTAGAACACACAATGCCACCTTATCTTTATTCCCTCGTATTGTATCTCTTTCTCTCTCTCCATCCCTGTGACTCCCTTTATCCCCGCAGCCTGCCTCCTGCCCTGCGTGGAATCAGTTTTCTTGTCAGTTTCTTGATATTCGTTTTCGTACACCTTTGGTTCCTGAACGTCTCGTTAGCGATGAGATTTATTCGCTTCGCTGTTTTTAACGTTCTGCAGTTTTGACATTTTACTTTTATTATACATATGTTTTTTGGCCATCTGTCAGGATGAAAGGGAGTCTGAAGTGCGAGATCTTTCGAGGATGAATTCCACATTTCCTAGAACAGATTTTGCACTCACTTTTCTTTCTCTCTCATGTCTTGATTTATGGTTGAGAAATATACATAGAGTATTTCCATTTTCCTGAACTGAGGGTGGCTCCAGAGAGAGAGAGAGAGAGAGAGAGAGAGAGAGAGAGAGAGAGAGAGAGAGAGAGAGAGAGAGAGAGAGAGAGAGAACACAATAGCCACTGAACTGCTGGTGAACCCACTATGTTAAAAATGATCGAAGGCTCATCAGCAGCACTTCAAACCCCCTTTCACCTCTTGCATCCGCTTGCATGCTTCCTGGATATTGGGTCCTTCCTTTCTAATACCTCTTTCACTATATCTATCCAACTCTTTTCAGGTCTTCAGAATGTTGTTATTTGTTCCCATCGGTAAAAAGGTATTGAAACTAAGTATATATAAAAGCTTATTCTCAGACTAACTTTTACACTAAACCAGTCTCTCTCTACTCTGCATATTTGAAGATGAACTTGACATCCTTCATACAAAAACATTTCAGCACTCTCAGCAACTTACAACTTACCGTCTATACCAGTCTTCGTCAGTGCATTTCATAGTGTTTCCAGACCTTCTGTAATAAGTTTATTCTGGTAATAAGTTTATTCTGGTTCCATGGATGCCACCCAGTTTTATACCTTTTCGGTATTAATTCTCAGCTATAAGTTTCATGCTAAGCACTTCATCCACAAACATTTTTCCTTGTGTAAACTCCAACTATATTTTCCATTTTAGGCCTTCTGTCGTCTGCCATCCTTTCTATATCCAAATCTTACTATACACCTTCCTTTAATGATAGACAATAGTATTCTCCCATAATAATTCCCTCACTCGACTGCCTCTGGCTCCCTCACTCGACTGCCTCTGGCGCCTCTGCTGTTATACAACAGAATCATTATTCCCCCTTACATAATCTCACATCAAGATATACCTTACAAACTGATCTATCGCTCATTCACGCTGTCACCACCACAAGGCAGCATCTGACTTATAGTCTTATCTATTCTTTGTTTATTTACATTTTTTAACCTCTTAGCTAGCCTCTGTGCATCCTCAGCAGTCACTTCTATAAGCATTCTTATGCTTTCACTAACCAAATCTTCCTTTATTTTGTCTCCACATTCAACAAGTCTTCAAAATGTTTTCTTCGTCGACCCTGGAGTGCATCTTTTATTCCTTTAACCTTTTATTCTCCTCTACATAATCGTTCGTATACCACATCTCAAATGTACTCCCATTTTCCTCAATTCATAGTGAGCTGAAACCCATAAGGCCTGACGATAATTTTTAACAATCAAATGTCTAACATAAACATACCCTAGATTACTATAGCTCAAATTAATTCTCTGATAGGCTCAGAGTTAAATTAGTGAGCATCAAAGACCGTGACTAAAGGTCACGAACGCTAACCCCAAGATTACACATTAGTTACCCATCCACAAAGAGGCTTGGTTTAACGAGCCTGTAACCGGATAATAGAAAACGGAAGACCTATATATTTTTGGGGCATAACTAATATTTGTCGTATACAAAAATGAAAATAATGTTTACGGAAAAATGATTTATGATTTTGATATAATTATATGAATTATATGCAGTGAATAACAATAATTATTGCTAGTATATATATATATTATATATATATATACTATATATAAATAGTCTATATTATATTTATATGTATATATGTATTACATAGATATATATACATATGTATATATATATATGTATATATATATATATATATATATATATATATATATTAATATATATATATATATATAATATGCTGTATGTGTGTGTATGTACGTATGTATGCATGTATGTATATTCATAAAAGAAGTAAATTTAGATAACTTCATCGGCACCTTTTATTTTTTTTAATCGATTTTTCAAATAAGAGTAAGCGTAATTTCCCTTGATTATTAAAAAGATTCAGAATACTTTCATACTTTTCTTTAAGACTCAGATTTGTGCAATTTTTTCTTTTGTTTTAGTTTTTAGAGAAAATGAATATTCATGAACAGAAATTTTTTCTCAAGATATTTCAGCATGAAGAAAATTTTTTTTTTGAGGTTACTAAATGTGTACGTATATACTAACATAACGAAATAAGTAAGAAAAACTGTTGTCTTTATTGTTTATATTTAAATTTGAAATGGTAAAACAAGAAATCATAAATTGCTTGTATAAATATTATGGAAGAATATCATGTGAAAATTTGAAGTACGTCTATTTGACCTTCAGCTACAAACGCAAATGTACATAATAGCGCCTTAACGCCGTTGGCGCTCCCGTGTGTGTGTGCGTGTGTATATATATATATATATATATATATACTATATATATATATATATATACATTTATATGTGTAAACATACATTTATATATGTGTATATATATATATATAAAGGCAACTAACTAGTGCAGTGTGTGTATGTATATATATATATATATATATATATATATATATATATATATATATATACACACGTGTGTATGTGTATATATATACGTATATATATATATATATAGTATATACTATAAATATATATATTATTTCAAGGCAGATAATATATATATATATATATATATATATATATTATATAGTATAAACATGTATATTATTTCAAGGCAGATAATAATCTTTAAGACTAAAAAATAGCTCTTGTCATTCCAGGCTAGAGCCCACAAGCCAACATTAAAAAGGGGAAATAATCCAACCTTACCCAGAACGAGACTGAGGGAATAGCCGAAAGGCGCCTGGCACCACACCAGCCCGTCAGCGAAGACAGCTTCCGCCGAACCGTTGATGTAGCCTCCGCCCACCCACGTAGCTGAGGGAGAAAATGAGGCATGTGATTGCATTCTATTTGGGAAAATGATTCGATCGTTTACGTACATTTGCCCATTTGCGTCTGATCACGAGCAGTAATAGAATGTGGAGGAAGTGTGATTTTCCTGAATAATAATCTGGTGTCTCTGATAATAAAATTCGAGTGGATCTTTTCTTGGTTGCCTCCTTCTGGTGAGGGTAGGGGAGACCTGACAGGGCTACCCACCCCCTGCGAAACGGTTTGTCCGCCCTGGGTTTGGGCGGGGTAGGTAGGGGAATGGGAGAGTAGGGGAGACATCCACTCTACTCTTACAAACCTGTTTGTCTACCCCTGGTGGGGGCAGAGTAAGTTGGTGATCGGGAGGGTAGGGGAGACGTGATGGGTAGCTCCGGATTCCAGCGCAGCGTAGTGCTGCCATCAAACTCGTACTATTATAAATGAGAAACATGATCTGAAATTTGTGCATACTTTCAGTTTGAAATATTTTCCAAATACTTACATTTTACAGTTTGAATAATAATAATAATAATAATAATAATAATAATAATAATAATAATAATAATAATAATAATATGAATGCGCATTAGATGAATAAAATTTATGACAGCATTCTTGTAGTGAATTCCAAATGTTTTAATAGAATGTAGAGCATTTGGATAATTTTGCAGCATTCTAGGGAATACTGATGGGAAAACTCCAATTCAAATTGATACATCCTAACCTAACCTAGGACGGAACATCCTACTTGGCCTGGAATTTTAATCTCCTTTACCCTACTCAAAAAATGGGATGATGCCAGATGAAGGGATATACGCGTATTTACATCCTAACCCAACCCAACTTAACCTAAGGCACAGGATCGGATTGGTCAAGGTTATATGCAGCCAGTTTCATTTGATAACTATGTTCATGACGCAACCAGTCGGTCACATGTTTTGCATCAATATTGTCTTAAGGAAAGTGACCTTATCTAGGTCAAGGATAAAGAACAAGCGATTGAATTGAACTATACAGGTCAGCGACTTGTTCATGTAACTGCCTTGTTTTCTGTATATTTAATCGTGTTTGAACATTTTCACCAGGCAGGAGTAGTTAGTTCAGCACTTTTAGTGTCGGTTGGAGTTTCCCAAGATGTCAAGTTAGATTATGGGAAATTATCATTACCGCAGCGTGACATGAAACTTTTATCATGGTTGAACATCCGTCATGATTCATCTTTTAAACAGTGTCTTTAAGATATTAAAAAGCTATAAACATTAAGTTGGCAGGATATTATGTCATACACAGTGTCATAAGTGACTAATATTTCCATCCCAAGTCTGGAACAAGATCATCCACACACAGACACGCACAGGCGTGCGTACGTAGTCACGCGCTAACCCACATAACAATTGAATTTACATAAAATAAATAAAACGCCAGAAGCCGTCGCCTGACGATAAAGCCTAAATCGTTAAAACCATGAATATCTCCACCAAAACAAGTGTCGAGACCAGAGATGTGTGGATGAATATAAAGTTTTCCACGTCCTGCTCGTGTTTGCGTTCTTTTCGAAATCTGACCTTTGCGAAATTCACGTTTTTTTTTTTAAGTTTAATCTGTTGTTGATATGGGGAATGTAAACAAGCACAGAAACTATTTGTGCAGCGTATGTGCGAAATATCTAGTTTAAGCAGGGTCTAAGTCAAGTACAGTATTACAGAAATGTCACCAAATACAAAAGCAAATGAGCTTTTTTACTGTGAAAGATTTATGTTACGTTTATAGTTTTTTATATTGAATTACATGGACTACATTTTCTAAAGCACAAGTGCGAATATTTTAAGGTTTTAACAGTAGGCCCAGTTTTCATTTGAAACATTGCCGCACGCCTTTACTAGACCCAAGATAACTTACATTTTTAACACGATGTTAAAAACGATTTTGCCAAGACCCTTGCTCCAAATTTGATGTACCTAACTAAAGTTCTCTTTAAGATATTCCATTGTTGTTTAGGATACTTAAAAAATTCAGAAAGATGAAGAAGAAAAACTGGAATATTTTTCCTGTCGTTTCTAAAGAAACTTAGCAAACCTTCATTAAGGAGACGCGCATTTTAAGACGGAACAACATTTTTTGGACGCAGAAGCTAATGTATGTCCCATAGACGCCACAAGTTCATCCTTACTTAAATTTTAAATCTTTTTCTGGCTATTTGTTACTTATGATTACAGTTACCTTAGTTTGTACAGATATACTTTATATATATATGTATATATATATATATATATATGAAATTTTTTGGTGAATTTTAACGTAAAAAGAGTTAGAGACACTATCTTAAGTCTATAGCATGCATACAATCTTGAATAAACAACTAAATATATTCATTTATACATGTATATGTATATATATATATATATATATATATATATATAATATATATATATAAGAGAGAGAGAGAGAGAGAGTGTCACTGTGGGGTCTACTAATAGCAAAGTTTTGCTGACACCTGGGAGGTTGACATCTGTAATATTCATCTTACAGGCATACAGTTATATGGTAAAACTGGAATATATATATATATATATATATATATATATATATATATATATATATATATATATATACGTATATATGTATATATATGTTTGTATATATTTAGTTGTTTATTCAATATTGTATGAATGCTATAGACTTAAGATGGTGTCTCTAATTCTTTAATGTTAAAACTCACCAAAAAATTTCATAATCCGGTATAATACATCGAAGCAATGCGCTTAGAATTTAATGTTAAAATTCACCAAAAAATTTCATAATCCGGTATAATACATCGAAGCAATGCGCTTAGAATTTCTGAACAAGCTGAGTACAATACTTTTTCAATTAGTACACCCTTTTCCTTATAGAGATCGTGTACGCAAAGTGATTTTTATTTTGTGTTATCTTGTCTAAATTTGCTATTAGCAGTAAGGTCAACACTCGCTGATAAAAACTTGGAGTTCTATTAGTTCTCTGTAATGCACCTGGCGACCTGGTTAATAGAAAGAAAACACGGCAGAAGGGATGTAACTAGCAAGACATGCTTCCGGTAGTTAATCATGCAGCATCAGAGAGAGAGAGAGAGAGAGAGAGAGAGAGAGTTGGTTCATTTTCTAAGTTGTCAGTCCGGTCATGATTCTTGTTGTTTTATAATATCTTTATATCAGGATTCAACATCTCTTTTGTACAGAAATATTTATGAGAATTTTTTTAGCGGCTAAAATTGCTGGCACTTTCGTAATTGGTAATTTCCTGTATTAATCGTTTGTAACACTGGCGTTTTCTTAGATATAAGTGGTCACACATAGGTTTCTAAATTCAACGACGATCTCGAAGTACAGTTATCGTTGCATTATGCCATAAACAATATTGAATGAAACTCTAAAAAAATATAAATAATCTCCGAGAGAGGTTCATGTGCTGTTCAAACACAGCAACCTCGCAATTTGTTTGTTTGTTTGCGAGACGCGACAGAAAATAAAGCGTCTGTCCAAAAAGAATCCCGTGGTTTATTTTACGGTTTGGGTAAAAAACCAAAGCGTCAACATTTGGTCAAAGGAAGCCTTCCATTCACTACTAGCCCAAAACAAACACTAATGAATACTGAATGCGGCCTCGAATGATGACTGCTTTTTGAAACTACAGTCGTACAATACCTTTCATTTCGAAACACCTCTTTTTTTTTTTTTTTCCCTTCTTTGTCAAGTTCCTTTTTGCAGATTTAAAGGACCAAACCTTGAGGAAAAATGCGGACGCAGACGTGGTAATCACCAGGGAACATTCCAGTGGCTTCCAACCTAACCTGCTTTTCCCCATGCACCCTTTCACCATATGTAAGAACATCACGTCAACTCGTACACCCACCCCCCTCCCCTCCCCTCCCCAAGAGTGACGCCTCAGTAGTGCGGACCAATGCACGCTGCGTTTTGTGTGGTTTTAGAGCCAATTTGAGCCTGCCAATCAGTCGTCACAAATCCGCCAACCCCGCCCCCCCCCCCCCCCCCCCCCCCCCCCCCCCCCCCCCCCCCCCCCCCCCCCCCCCCCTCGTTGAGAATTTAGAGAGAGTTTGATAGATTACGTGTTGTTTATTTTTTTCTGGTCAATCACAGTCATCCTATTCAACTGGGTGGTTTTTATAGTTTGGGGTTCCGGGTTGCATCTTGCCTCCTTAGGAGTCCATCACTTTTCTCACTATGTATGCTGTTTCTAGGAGCACGCTCTTCAGCGTGAGTCCTGGAACTACTTCGGCATCTAGTTTTTCCAGGTTCCTTTTCAGGGATCTTGAGATCGTGCCTAGTGTTCCAATGATTATGGGTACAATTTCCACTTGTATATCCCATATCCTTCTTATTTCTGTTTTCAGGTCTTGATACTTATCAGTCTTTTCCCTTTCTTTCTCCTCAACTATGGTGTCCCATGGTATCGCAGCATCAATGAGTGATACTTTCTTCTTTATTTTGTCAATCAACGTCACGTCTGGTCTGCTGGCACGTATCGCCCTATCTGTTCTGATACCCTAGTCCCAGTGGATCTTTGCCTGATAGTTTTCTATCACTCCCTCAGGTTGGTGTTCGTACCACCTGTTACTGCAAGGTAGCAGGTGTTTCACAGGCTCCATTATTATTATTATTATTATTATTATTATTATTATTATTATTATTATTATTATTATTATTATTATAATAAGTATGTCAGAATTATTCAGGAGATGTACAGGAATGTGTATACTAGAGTGCATACTTAAGTGAGGAGCAGTGTTGGAGAGACGGATGGATTTGAGATAGGAGTTGGATTACACCAGGGGTCAGCACTTAGCCCATTCATCTTCAACATCGTGATGGATGTAATGACCAGAGATGTTAGAGAAGCAGTGCCAGGGTGCATAGTATACGCGGATGACATTGTGTTGTGTTCAGAGGGGAGGGAGGAGTTGGAGGGGAGGTTGGAGAGGTGAAGAGCAGCACTTGAGGAGAGAGGAATGAGAATAAGCAGATCAGAAACCGAATATATGCGTTCCAGTATTACTGAGGACGATGGAAGTAGCATAAGATTGGGTGGAGAAGAAATAAAGAAAGTAATTAGGGTCCGTATTAGAGGATAGTGGAAGCATGGACCAAGAGGTGAGACACCGAATTCAGGCAGGATGGAATAACTGGAGGTCTGCATCAGTGGTCCTCTGTGACGGAAAACAGAGGAGAAGAAGATGGATGTAGCAGAAATGAGAATGTTGAGATGGATGTCGGGAGTAACAAGGGAAGATAGGATTAGAAATGAGTATATAAGAGGATCGACAAAGGTAGTTGAAATATCGAATAAAATACAGGAGGAAAGGCTTCGATGGTATGGACACCTGTTACGAAGGGAGGAACGTCATGTTGGAAGACATACGATGGAAATGGAAGTGCGGGGTAGAAGGAAGAAGGGAAGACCAAGAAAGAGATGGTGTGATTGTGTAGGGGAAGATATGGTATTGAAAGGTATAAATGAGAACGAGGCACAGGACAGAAATCGATGGAGACGACTCATTCGCAATGGCGCCACATATAAAAATGGGTTTAAGCTAGGAAGAAGATTATTATTATTATTATTATTATTATTATTATTATTATTATTATTATTATTATTATTATTATTATTATTATTATTATTATTATTTCGTTACGAAATAACATGATTGCGGGACTATTGAGGAGTAAACTGGTAAGCAGTCTTAAATGAGTAAATAATTAGGAGTCGGTAACCGAAAAGTGTTTGCTGGCACTTCCCGTGGTAGGGAGGCTAATTGCAATTATAAGCAGAAGGATAAGCTGTGTGCTGGAGGGCTCATTAAGCTGGAATAATGATCCATCCACAGGGGGCTTCTGTAGAAACGAAGAGTCAAGACAGCATTTCATCGAAATTCAGAGGATAGTTTGTTAACTGATTATTAATTGAAAAGGGGAAGGTCCAGATGATTAACGAAAATGTTAAAAGTTCCCTGCTACAGTGTTAGGGAGGCTTTAGGGAAAAAAAAAGGCCAGAAACCTTACCGCCCTCGAAAATATCCAAGTCGTTATCGAAATTTTAGAAACTAATATCCAAACTATTATGAGACTATTCCGGAGGAAGGGAATCTCAGACGACAATAATTAGTAATTACCAATTAAAAAAAAAAAAATAAATAAGAAGGTGAAGAGAGGGATATCCAAAGAGAAAAATACGAGATTTATAAAAAAAAAAGGGGGGGGGGGTGGGGGGGGGGGGGTGGGACTAAATACACTTTTGCCTGTAAAGAAACTTCCTCTGGAAGAAAAGAAATATTATGACTGAATGACTATAATACTAACAAATTAAGAGAGCTGTGGAATTTACATTAAAGATAATACATAGTATCCGAAGGACTGATAAATGTATTAGAAAACGAATGTCCAGCGAACTAAGGCGACTTTATTAGAAAAGAAAAAAAAAGGGGGGGGGGAGTCTAAATGACTAAGGAAGTTTTCCATGGACTTGCAAAGGCATATTCAAAAGCTTAAAGAAAATGAGTACCTAAAGGGGTATGGTAAAAAAAAAAAAAAAAAAAAAAAAAAAAAAAAAAAAAAAAAAAAAAAAAAAAGATTGCGAAGTTCCCAAGGAGGCTGACAAAGAAACAGACAAAGGACTACGGGAAGAATCCTTACCGGTCATCGTGAGACATCCTACGAAGAGACCGATGTCTCTCCCTGCCAGCATGACCTCATCGGAGTCCCCATGTTCTTCAACGACGTCCGAACTCTTCCTCTTCTTCTTCCAGGCTGCCCAGAGGCCGACGGCCAGGATCAGGAAGTAGAAGACGATGATGGCCACCAAACCGGGAACATTTATCCCTGGACCTTCGTCGCTGTCATGGAGGTTAAGAATTTGTCATCAATGAAATTTGTGTGTGTGTGTGTGTGTATTGTACAAACTATGAGGATGCTTAGATGGATGAATGGAGTAACCAAAAAGGACAGGGTTAGAAATGAGCATATTAGGGGTACAGTAAAGGTCACTGAAGCATCAAAGAAAGTGCAAGAGGGAAGGTAAAGATGGTATGGCCACCTGATGAGAAGAGGAGAGCAACACATGGCAAGAGAAGTGACGGGCGTGGAGGTGGATGGGACACGAAGGAGAGGAAGACCTAAGACCAGGTGGAGGAGGGATTGCGTTAGAGATGATATGAGGGAGAAGGGAGTACGGGAAGACATGACACATGACAGAGATAGATGGAAGAGACTCATTATAAACAGCGACCCCGAATGGGGATAAAGCTGAGAAGAAGAAGAAAGTAGAAGACGAATTATATTTCAAATTTGTTAAGAAGTTACATCAGTGGCATCAATAAGAAATTGTCCGTTTTAAAGCAGAGATTTTTTTTGAAACATTTAACGTATGCTAGAGGATGTTCATAACATTCCAGAATCTGTGTTTGACAAAGACACTATTGCTTTCGGATTTCCTTGGGACGAAAACATGCTCCAGAAAGGTGGATATTGTTTTATCTTAATGGGGGTTTCTTCTGTTCAGTATCTATGTTGATATCTTATGAGTGGTTCTGATTTGTTCATTTTCCTGCGCAATTCTGTTGATGATAAAATATCTATTTATTAAACCTTTTGGATTTTATGGCGCCGTTGCTTTGATTACTCTGTTTACCTGACAATTTTGCTTATGCTATGTGCTTATATTGATTCAGTACAGTCAGGGTTGTATTGAACGGAATTGTGTATATGATGAAAATACGTGATATGTTGTTGAAATGCATAGAAGGAATTATAAGAGATAATGTTTTTTTTTTATATTAAATTCGTGCATTGTTATGGATTATGAAAAATAGGTATGATGAAAAAATGTTCACAGAGAAGTAATAAAAAAAGGTACAATAAGTGGAAAGAATCAAAGTGTTTTGAGATGGTTTAGTCATATGAGAGAATAGGAACAAATCGGAATATAAGGAAAGAAACGGATGAGTTAATTATGAAGAGTATTACGACTAGATGATGTGAAATAAGTGTGGAAATGAAAGTCTGTTTTCATGGGAAACATCGCTTCTGATGTATTTTATATGTAGGTAGTGTTAAGAGACTGGGGATGAGAAGTCAGTTCCTTAGGAATGATGTCCCTAGCATTTTCTGTGACCCGTCCTTCGAAGTTATGAAGACTAAGGTTCAAGCTAATACTTGGATGGATGATTACGAAGAAATGTCAGGCGCCATCGACACTTGACCCCTCTTGGCATCTTTGACTCGAAAAGTCAATTGTTCATTAACCTTTCTCTTTGCATTTACCTCCTTGTTGAACTTGTTCTCCCTAAAGTTCATTCGCGCCTCCTCCCCTCTGTTGTTATTATTTGCTTTTCCATCCATTTTTATTTCCTCTTGACTTTGCAGTTCATTCTACAAAGCCCGAAGTGTAACTTTGGAATATATATATATATATATATATATATATATATATATATATATATTATAGTATAGGTATAATGTGTATATACCTGAATCACGAAAATATAGAACGTGATAAATATTATATAAATAAAGACAAAATCCACGAAGCAAAGAGAAACGATGGAGGTCTGCAAGAAGTCGAAATGCCTCATATATATGTATATATATATATATATATATATATATATATATATATATATATATATATAATATATATATATATGTGTGTGTGTGTGTGTGTGTGTGTGTGTGTGTATATATAGACATACATATATATATATATATATAATATATTTATTTATATACATATATATATATATATATATATATATATATATATATATTATATATATGCTGCTATTTCAGATTCCTTATTTAGCTTAGAGTTGTAGTATGTTCTAAAAATGTATGTTCAGATTTCGCATAACATAATTTAAAAGAATATAACTAAAATGTAAAAAATAGAGGAAAATTTTTGCAATTTATAATAGCCGCGAGGCATGCTCGATTTTCTTTTCACAACTTGTCATCGCTCAAGATAAAGAGGAGCTCGAGGTTTCCGTTATGTTTTCATAACATGTCAGTCTTACTTGCTTGAGTCTGTTTCAGATGCGTACTTCTTTGTCCATAAGCCACGTGAAAATTTCACCCTGTTCCTATGACATTGCATCATCTTTTCGTAAGATCGTTCTAGAACCTTCTGTGTAAGCATACGTCATCTTTGGAAAGTGACGTCACTTAGTTATGCTTTCAAAATAATTCATCATTCCTTTCATATTAAAATACTTTTATCATCTTAAATCACGTATTGATAAATGTTATTTAGGATTGTAATTTCAATTTCTCTTTAGATATTGTTTTGAAAGAGAATTTTTATGATATTAGCTGAACTACATGTCCAATTCGATTTGAGCCCGTCAGTTTCTTGAAGTTCGCCCATACAAGGAAGAGAGAGACCGCTCATTACAGACTTTGAATTCCTGGCGTACTCTCTCTCTCTCTCTCTCTCTCTCTCGCCATATATGATTTTACATTAACGAAACGTAAAGATTTTTATACCTAGTTATTGGCCATTCGTAAATTTTGGATTTCCGATTTCTTAGAGTTATTTGGTATTATTTAGTGCTTATTGTGGAATTTGAACAAACATTGTACAAGTGTGTAACGGCGGCTTTTCTTTTTTTTTCTTTTTTTTCTAATATTGTGAATTGTCTGGTGAAATTTTGGAGCTAGCTGCAGCAGAAACAATTGGTACCAAGGTAATGTGTTATACAAGATTTATTAGTTGCAACTAATAGTTACAGTGGTTTGATGAAAGTTTAAATTTTTACACATTGCAAATTTTTATGTTTTGTGTTTGTTTCGTTTGAAATGATTTTTGGTGCATTTATCCATTTTTCTTATTAAAGTGATTTTTTGTGCATTTGTCCATTTTATGTTATTGAAGTGTGTGTTTTTATTTTATATTCAGTGTGATTAGTGCGTTTTACAGTTTTGGTATTTTCCATATTTTTCTGTAATGTGTTTTCATTTGCATTCACAATTTAATTAGCTTAATTGTTTTCATTACTTAATCGTTGCACATTTAATTGAATTTAACACTTTTGAATTAATTTGCATTTACTTGGAATTCTATTCAAGTTTCATTGTTGTTTAGCACTTGTGAATTGATTTTCAAATTTTAATTACTACCTAACACTTTTAAATTTTGATTGAACTAATTAATTAATTTTCTTGAATTTTGTGATAAATTAATTTTGATTTGATTTTACTTTATTAATTCAAGAATTAATTAAACTTTGCTTTGTTTTCAAATAACAGTAAATTTCCCTGAAATTGTGAATTTTACTCATAAATTTTGAGTTTGATAATAAATTTTTTATTTAAAATTTTTAAAAGTGTTTTCTTTTTCACCAGTATATAAGTATATTTTTGTACGTATTGGTAGAAACATAGAGTGGTAATTGAGCTGTTTTCCTTCAATTTAATTTAAGTGAGTTAGAACCAGGGAAGTACTTAGACTTTTGAAATCAGGGAAATACTTAGACTTTTCAAGTTGTTAATGGAGTGATGCCCTTTAATTAATTTGATTACATATAAGGTTATGTCACACATATTTTAATGAACTTAGTCTGATTTTCTGCAATACTGGTAAGTTGTTTAAGGGATCACTGTTGCCTTTAGAGTATTCAGTCGTATTTTACCTGTGATGAAGGTTCAGGTGTCTGGCTGTTGTGAGGTACTCATTTCATTATTGGTAAGTGTAGTAACCAGATACTTGGCACTTCGTCACAATATATATATATATATATATATATATATATATATATATATATGTATATATATATATATGTATTGATATATATATATATATATATATATATATATATATATATATATATATATATATATATTGTGACGAAGTGCCAAGTATCTGGTTACTACACTTACCAATAATGAATTGAGTTACCTCAACAACAGCCAGACACCTGATCCTCAATCGCAGGTAAAACAAATACGACTGAATACTGTGTGTGTGTGTGTTGTGTGCGCAAATATATGTGTGCATATATATATATATATACATATATATATACATATATATATATATATATATATATATATATATATATATATATATATATATATACACACACACATACATACATACATAAATATGTGATTGCGTTTGCGTCACGCCTCGGTATTGTTTTGATGAATTATCCCTTTTACCCAGACAGCCTTGGGAATTAGTGAAAACGTATTTAATAAGCGAGTGTTCGAATGTTCACATAAAAGTGTCTTCACACACCAATAGCGCTGTATCTGACGGATGCTTTCGATATTTATCCCAGCTCGATTTTCGTAATCATCAACAGAAAACAGGAGTTCAATTGCAACGGGAAATTGAACACTTCTTTTTTGAATAATCTGTTTGAGCAGTTTCAGAATTTCAGTACCTGAAATGCATGGATGGGCAAAAATTTGAATGGGTCTTTATGATTACAATTAGTGAAGGAGATAAAATGACCCCTCTTGTGTAGCTTTTATAAGATTTTATAATTACAAAATTTTCTTTTACTTTTAAGGGCTACTTCTCATATGTGCTGCTCTTGTAGATGACACATGGGGTTCATTTTCATGGACAGAATATAAGATAATATCGCCGAGGCTTTCCCCTGGTCTGGGGTTAGGATCGAGAGGGCTTGGAAAACCCAGAAGGAAAACAAGTGTCTTAAATACAAAAGAAAACTATCATAAGATTCGTGATCCATTTCAATATCATCAGGATTAATGTATGAAGATCGAGAACAAAATACAAGTGTATCAGTTATAAAATGTGTATGAGCTGCAACCTCTCATATGTCGGAGAAACAGGCAAGAACACAGTAGAACTTGTGCTACAAACACTGCTTTTGCAAGTTCACTGTTGGGACAGGAATCAGGAAATGAAGTTTGGTCATTGTGAAATAATTTCTCAAAAGTAATATTATAAAAGATCCATCGTTTTGAACGGGGCACTACTTGGCTCTGTGCTGTTGCTGGGAACAGATCCTTGGCAACTTCAGCAACACAAATGACGTATGACTTACCGTAAACCGGTCTTTTGGGTGTGGCTGGAGAAGCTAATTTGCATAATGTTTTTATGGTTGACCAGCACCATTTACCTTGTAACTATATTCCCGACATAGGGGAAAACCTTCGTGGTAGGATCTTCAGTGTTAATAGAAATGGACACGTAATGAAAATATCTACGAGGATACCACATAACAGTCGATTTGCCGTAGACATTGCATTGTTAAAATAACATACTTGAAATGTCTGCATAGTAAGAGTTTATTCTTCTACATTTGGCAAAACGTAATTGCACTGAGTATGCCGTATGTATCATTGTTTAATATTAGTGTAAATTAATTCAGAGATACGTTGGGTTCCATAAGGTTTGCCCGAACGATTGATTCTTAAATGAGCGGTAAGAATATGAGTAAGGTTAAAGTTAGATGAGCTGGACAGCTAAAAGACCGCTGGTGTACAAAGATGTACTGCAACTTTCAGTCATACTCAGGTTAAGGTGCAAAAGGTGTTTATTTACAACGATCTATTTATATTAATGATAACCTAGAAACACTAGCATGAAATTAACCCGTGCACTGGGTCGGTCGTTTGGAACTCGGCTGGAACCTCCATGTTATGGCTGTTACGAGTCGCTTTCAGGGAATTAAACGCAATTAAGGACTTTATCGTGCCGATAAAAACAAACCTCTAATTCGCAATTAGCATGCACAATAGTCCAACATAACAGTGAATTGTTATTACGGGCCAGTTTTTATTTTTTGTTTTTTATGACTCAGTCCATGAAATATTACCTCGTTAATTCATCATTCATCTAGTTTGCATATTAATGACCTCACACGGGTACAAAATTCCGTCCTGTCCTGACATGGAAGACTATACTATAGAATGCGGAATTCTCACAGAGTAAGAGACCTTTCTTTATAAGACTTCCGTACTTGACTTATTGCTGAATCCCAACAACCATAGAAACGTGAAGTGTATTTTCACAAGTACCTATTCGGAATATTTACTTCACATATATACGCATTAAATATAACTTTACCAGTGTGACCATATGCCAGAATGATTAATCCCGCAGGTACAGGAAAAAATAGATCTAATTAATATATAATTAGGTTTTTAAAAGGCAAAAAATTTTTTTCTGTTTCCGGCTGATATTTGTAGTTTATATATATATATCTATATAATATATATATATATATATATATATATATATATATATATATTTAAATATATATATATAAATATATATATATAATATATATATATAAATGTAACAATATATATGTATATTTATGTGTTATATAGATATATGTAACAATAATATGGATATTTATGTGATGTCCTTTTATAAGATTATGTTGTATGTATATATATTATGTATACTATATATCTATTATAATATAATATACTCATAATATAATATATAAATAATATTATTGGATATGTGTTCTAATTATGTATTATATAAATATTAAATCCAAATATATATATACTATATATTATATATATATAGTCTGATAAATAAAAACCCAACCGTTATAGATTATTACCTAATATTCATTTATATAACACATAAATATACATATATATTGTTACATTTATTGATCTCCTTTTCTACCCAGCATTTAGTTAAATATTTTGATTGCTAGAAAAGCAGCCATTTCCCCTAATATCAGTTGATTTTAGGCGGGAACCCAAAGCAGGCCAGCCGTGGTTGCGGGAAGAGGGAAATAAAGACTCTTGTCAGCCTTAGGGACGTATCCCAAAAGGGAGAGTGTAGGTAGCTAGGTACTTCGTAGGCCTACTCCTAAGATCCTTTTTCCTGTGAACCCTTTGCTGGCCATATGTTCTGTTCCCAGGAACCCCAACACCCATGCTTAACCCATGCAGTCTCTCTCAGTCGCCTCCAGTCGTGACCTCGGACGGATGTCCCAGCCAGCCTTCCATTAGGTCTCCCATGGCGTTATGGCGTGCCCAGACCTGAGATAATGTCAACGCCGCATTCTACAAAGGTCCACCTACTATGGCATCCAGGTACGTCTTGTGAATCAGTCATATTGCCAGTTCTTTCCCTCCTAGTTACGTACTTACTCCCCATTTTCAAAATTCAAACTCCTAATTCTCAAATGAACATTCCTTTGTTCCTTTCACTTCCTCATGGCCGCATGCCTCCCTTTTGTGATCGTCCCAGACAAATGAAGTCATTGAATATTTCATTTAACACTAAGAGTTCCTCCCGAGTGTGTTAGACAAAGTGAGTACTGTAACTTGTGCCAGAAATCTTTTAATTCATTTGTGTCTAATCTGGGATCTTTTCCAGATTTGCTGAGTCACGTGTCCAAGTCTTCGCGCCCGCAAGTGCTGCATTACCGCAAGATAATATGTATAATATTGAAAACCAGCTTTTACGTGAATCTCATTTTAGCCAACTATCCCCCTTGTGAGAGATAATATTAGTCCCTGTGTGGACAAGCTGCATTTACTCTTTCTCCAGGCTAGTAAACGCAAGTAATTTATTCTGCATTTTCCCTCAAATATTTTCCTTTACTTATTTGCGTACTTAAGGCCGGGCCTCATACGTAAAAATATATATATATATATATATATATATATATATATATATATATATATATATATATATATATATATATATATATATAATCTATCTTGACATGAATTTAATAAGTTAGTCTCCGCGACTGGGCGATGCGAATTTGTTGGTAACGTTAATGGGTCACATCGAGGCTCAGACAGCTATGAGGTTGATGTATCACCATTCTCTGGTGGTAGCAGGGCATAGTGGAGCTTTGTTTCTCCGCCTTGACATAGTTTGTGTGTGTTTAGATCTCGTCTAGTTGTTTTCACATGTTTCCTTGAGCCCGAATGAAATTCGTCTTCCAATTACTGCATAATTCTTTTGACCTGAGATCATTGATTAGTTTCATTCAATTCTCTTTATATTGACAAAGGGCTTTCATATTGAGTCACCTTCTATTATAACACGAAATGTTCTCTCATCTCGTACGGATCCTAACCATCCAGTGAAGCTTAGGCAAGTTTTGTATAGATGGCAAAACCATTAGAATTATATTGTAGAAGTTTAAGGCTTGGCACAAATCACACTCCTCCCTTTAAAACATTTATAGTTTACGAAGAATCGTAATAATAATAATAGATATTATTGTTACGAAACACCATGTACGATGCTTTTGCTGCTAGAATGAGTTTAAAATCGCACGAAGTCAGTGTGCCCCACGCGGTTTACTGTAGGCACGACTTAAAGGTTTTTGTAGCGTCCATTCAAAGGGCCCTAGCTGCAACCCCTTTCATTCCTTTGGCTGTACCTCCGTTCATATTCGCTTTCATCCATCTTACTTCCCACCCTCTCCTAACGATCGAGTCATAGTGCAGCTGCGAGTTTTTTTTTTCGCCTGTTACACTTTACAGACCTTTTTACTCTCAATTTCCAACTAAGTGCTGAACGACCTCATAGGTCCCATCGTTTGGAGTTCTAAATTCTATTTTATCGATGTGGAAACGATAAGAAATGAATTAAACCGATAATTCCTTACGTATCCTCTATGATCCGTCTTACTCTCCACCCGCTCCTATAACTGAATTCCATTCATATCTCCGGCTTTATCCCACAGATTTACCCAACTTCTGCGAGGTTATGAAGACCTGTGACTGGTCTAGTTGTGTTGTTCAGATAATACAAACCTCATAAGCTCTTTTAATACAACAAATCTATTTCGGCGGGGACGGCGGTGAGGTGCTGTTCTTAATCTGGTGCGCTAATGATCAAAGTTGTAGCGTCAGTTCTTAGAATTGGTTAAATAAGTTGATGGAGAGTTGGACGAAGGAGTTCTGATCATCTGGCTTAGTGAAAAGGAATGAACGAAGTGGTGTATATAGAATTGGGTGAGTGC
>NC_061095.1:23859150-23861650 GCF_015104395.2 Macrobrachium nipponense | reverse complement strand
TTATATAGTATAGTATATATATATATATCACACATTGTGAAGCTATATGTATGGTATAAGAGTAAAATATAGCATAATTGCAGAGATAAAGCAAAATTGAATACAGGAATAGTATAGAGCAGTGCATTGTCAATAATCCATCACAAGAGAGGTATAAATGTATATGCAACGTCCTTAAATTGTATTCTGCCATTGACGATTTATTTCATCTCCCCTTCCTATTTTATTGTAAGAGTAACAAACGAGTTTCGGATATCCGAATTACACACATTACAGTAATATATTCGCTGTCTCTCTCACTTACTTTTTCAGATACCAAACCGTTCTTCCATCGTACATAAATGACTTGCCGTTAAAGATAAAAGAATATTTGTCAAGGAAAAATCATTGGTCGCGCTGACGCTGATGGACATCTATGCATATCCGTTAATAAAGGGTCTTAAATCCAATAAAGAGAGAGAAAGAGAGAAGTGGACACGCGGGGTATTGTGCGTATTCAGTTGTGGAGGAGATGGAGGACGCATATAGTCATTTTAGCCTTTTCTATTTTTGTTTATTTATTGCGGCAGGTGAAATTTACTTTGCCAGGAGCGACTACCTTCATGATGGGCATCTTCATTGCTCTCAGTAACCACAAAACACAGAAAGAGTAACTAATGTTTTGCAATTCTTATCATTAGTGTATATATATATATATATATATATATATATATATATTATATATATATATATATATATATATATATGCTGTGTGTGTGTGTGTGTGTGTGTGTGTGTATATTGTTTATTTTTTTGTAGAATAGGCATCCTGACACTGTAAGGCACCGATCTTTGCCCATCGAAGTAAAGCTTTCTCCAATGTCGCGTTTTCTTTTTTTTTTTTTCTTTTTTTTCAGATTAAAAAACTCAATGAGACTTTTTGGACAAAACACGGGAAAAGATTCTGATGGTGATTTTTTCACGTGAATGATTAACATTGACTGTTTAAACATCGACTGTTTATCAGGTCATGAAATTTCGGTAATGGTTTTGTCATCTTTAGTTATTTTTCTATATCTCCCAATTCATATTTATTTACGGGTTACCGTACATTTCCATTATGTGAAGAAGATGGAATGTGCTGAAGCGGTCATTTTCCGTCTACAATATGGCCATGCTATCTATGGAAGTAGTAGGAAGCAGAGCACTAGTAAAGCAGAAGAGATTTGGGGACAGGCATTAGAGAAGAACCAATACTCTTTGGGATTTGAAGCAGAAATGATGTACAAGAAAGGAGAGTGGAAATTTGTCAAGGGAAAATCAGATGTAAAAAGTTAGCGAGAATGGGGATGGTGAGGTAATCCAATCCTCCTGGCTGTCGTTATGGACGCAATTTATTTTTTATCTGACTCTCATGAGCCTTATTACGCAGTTTATTTGCTTTACCTCATTTGTTTTAGTTTGTTATATGTCTTGTATATTTTTATTATTTCACTCTGCATTTCTTTATTCGGTAACGTTTAAAAAAAGACGCAACATATATATATTTTTATTATTTCATTCTGTATTTCTTCATTCGGGTAGTTTTAAAAAAGGCGCATTTTATATTATATCAGACTCTCATGATCCTTATTACAAATTTATTTGATTTGACTTATTTATTTTAGTTGGTTGTATGTCTTGTATAGAGAATTCTTTAATTCTATATTTCTTTAGTCGAGTAACGTTTAAAAAAAGACAGATAGCAGCGCCATATGTTAAGGCAGAAGTAAGACGAAGAATTGTAAGCAGTTAAGTAGAGGTGATGTTGAAAGAGGGAAATAACGGGAATTAAACATAATCAAGAATATTCATCCTGAAATGAAGTTGAAATTCTAGTAACGCTATTTTTTTTCGTAAAACCTCAACTCAACCCCTCTCTGTAAGGGGTTATATCTGTGTGCAAGTTTAGGAAGCTTATTATTATTATAGATATGGAGACCTTTTATGAAAATTCTGATTATTCAGTATAATCAGGAATGAGCAAAGCAACCTCACAGAAAATGTCCTTCTTCCCATTACACAAACTCAGAAAAAATACTAAAAATCTAGTGGGTAAATTCCCTCGGTTTTCCGATGAACAGTAAACTACAGGCCGTCGAAAGACTCCACTCACCTTTCCGTCAAATCTGTGCTGTTCAACGGAGCCTCTGTACTTGTCATGACTCCTGCTTATCCGTCTCCTTTCCTCCAGCAAATTTAATCTCTGCCTTCCAGAGTCTCAGTCCGTCTCGTGAGAACCAGTCTTCTTAATCCTCTGAAATGAAGATATATCTGGATGAGCCTCCCAGGACATGTTTCCACTCACAAATGAAAGACAGGAAAACGTATATTACAATTACCTCAGCGCTGCTCAGGGCTGAGACAGGGCTGAGGTATTCATTAAGCTGCCACATTTGGGTTTAGGATAAGAATGAAGTAGTGGTGTGAGTTGGAATATGTTATTGCCCTTTGTTAAGTTAGTCCTTAGGGTCCGTTCCAT
>NC_061095.1:23741650-23854150 GCF_015104395.2 Macrobrachium nipponense | reverse complement strand
AGGAAATAATTTGCAGGTATGTGCTAAATAAAGATATATACACTACGTGTTATATTGTGGAAGGTTTTGAGGCAGAACAGCTAGATGTTTTTATTTTCATTTCTTCATTCATTCCAAGTCATTTCCGACACCTTGACAGTATTAGTATAGCAAAGATGTAGCGTAAAGAGAGTTATTTCACTTTAAAGATGAAAAGACGTTATTACTTTCTGCTTATTCGTCCTATTGCGGTATTGTTGTTTCATCATAATTTTTGCATTATGTCTGAATCGTCATCCCTGTACAGCCCCGGCAACCCTATTAGATCCGGCAAGTTTTAAGGACCGTTGATTGAATTCTGTCGGGGGAAACAGCCGCGGGAAACCCTCCTGAGAGAGGATGTAGGAGAGAAATAATTCCATTATCGAAACGGACTTCTCCGCTCCTAAATTTAGTTAAGACTAAACCAATAATTCCAGGTCATTTGCCGCGGGCACGAAGTGACCAAAGGTGTGAGCTCTCAGGTTCAGTATTTTCGGATCTTTCCTAGATATTGACTCTCCAAGGATTTTCTGGAGTTGTTGTCTGGGACTGATATTTCTTTGGAGTCATTATTTTTATGATATTTACAATCTTTTGTTTATGTTTTTACGGTAATCCGCAACATCATTGTACTAACCACGCCGCTAAGGTGGATACACAACGGGTTAAACCCTAGTGGGTCACTGTCTATGAAAGATCCGTATTAAAATTGTTGGAATATATTTAATAATGTGACCGATCTTGAGATGATCAAGACTAAAAACTGGAGAGTTAGTAATGCTAGTAACTGTGAGCTGAAAAAAAACCGTAAAAACGATTTATATATTCTTTGGAAACTAATTTCCTGTTAGTTGCCCCTGTAGGCTTGATTCATATGGATAAGGTGTTCATCTTATGAATAAAATAATAATAATGATGATAATAATAATAATAATCAATAATAATAATAATAATAATAATAATAATAATAATAATAATATGTTTTGTTAAAAATGACTGCTGCTTCAGCACTATTAATCTTATAAAGAGTCTTCTCTATCTTTCTGATGACGGCTTTTTCGTTGTTGCTTAGACTGGCGAGCAAACGCACCGGCAAAGGGCATGGTAAAAATTCGGTTGAGTCATTTGATTTATTATTGCTTATACAATTCTCTCTCTCTCTTCTCTCTCTCTCTCTCTAACGCGACGTTTCCTCCTGATCGACAGGACATTATCAAGCGATAACTGCTGAGGACTGAATTCAGTTGTTGTGTTGTTTTTGATTTAGCTGACCTTGTGTCAGCACGGGCTCTTGCTCACAGAGCAGCCCGTAAAGAATTCCAGTGTTGTTGTTGTTTAAGATTAAGCTGGCCTTGTGCCAGCACGGGCTCTTGCTCACAGAGCAGCCCGTAATCCAGTGGCGAGTCCTTCTCCTTTTATCGTGGTGTTGCGAGCTCTCCAGTACGGTCAGAGCACTTCTCCGGTAGGTCGAGTTTTTATTGGTTCCCGGGAAGGTGACTCATACGGCGGGCGTTGACGAGTCTTGCAGACCTTCTCAGGTAGGGGGTATCACCGGGAGCCTCTTGATTGGCTTCTACCGCGTGACGTCACCCCTGGTATTATTCTCATGTCCGGTGTTCGTTCCATGCGCGCTGGTACTTTCGTTAGGGGAGAGGGGTGTGGTCCTCCTCACACACGTCGGTATCAGGAACGCTTCTTGGGTGGTATTGAGGGGAGGCTTTTCCTCGAGGATGAGCAGCGCTTCTAGGAGACGCAGACGTCGTGGGTCAGGTGCTCTCCCGATGATCTTAATATTCCTGACGATGTCGTCTCTCGTGATGTTTCTGCGGTGTACTGCAAGGGCGTGCTGCCTAATGGCGCCCTCCTGGGCGTGGCAGGAAATCCTTTTTGACAGGCGCATCGTCGTCATGCCGATGTAAATCCCAGGGCATCCTTGGGCGGGGCATACGTATCGGTAGACGACGTTGGACTGCTTCAGGGGGTCTCCTGCCGGTGGGGAGGGGTTGTTCTTCATCAGGAGGTCTTTCGTACGCCGATTCTTGTAGTAAATAATGAGGGACACTCTCTTTCCTTCCTCCATGGGGCGGATGTGTTCCTCTATTATTTTCTTCATGGCTGTTCTTCTTCCTTGTATTGGTGGTGCATGAAGGCTTTATAGAAAAGTTTGATATCCTCAGGGGCGGAATGTTCCTTCTCTCTTCCTCCGTCATGTACCACTTGTCAAGGGCGGCTCGAGTTTCTCGGTTTACGAGTTTGTTCGAGTACCCATTGTTAATTAGCATCTGGGATGCTCGGTCGAGTTCGAGGTGTGTGTCCTGCCACGTCGAACAGTGCGAGAGGGCCCTCCTGACGAAGGCCCTGACGGTGGTGGTCTTGAACCGCGCAGGACACTCGCTATCACCATTCAGACAAAGTCCGAGGTTCGTAGCTTTGGTGTAAACGGTAGTCGCCAACTTCTGATTCGTCTTCGTGACAAGGACGTCGAGGAAGGTGAGCCGATCGTTGCTGCTGTACTCGACAGTGAAGTTGAGTGCGCTGTTCTGCAGGAACTGCTGCCGAAGGGCTTCTACCTCATCCTCGCAGTCGGCTTGCACGAAGATGTCATCGATGTAGCGTGCGTATGTGCGGGGACATCTGTGTTGCGAGAAGACCCTTTCTTCCACTTCTCCCATGTAGAAGTTAGCGAAGAGGACTCCTAAGGGGGACCCCATCGCTACGCCGTCCTTCTGGCGGTACATCTGTCCTCGGTGGGTGGGTTCTTAAGGAGTCTTCTGGGATGTTAGGGGGTCTCATATCGGGATTCCTATATACCCGCTCCATGATGATCCCTATCGTCTCGTCGACTGGGACGTTGGTGAATAGGGACTCAACGTCTAAGGACGCCATGGTTCCCGCACCGGTGGAGTCGCGGATCTTCTCCAAAAATTCCACCGATGAGGTGAGGCAGTACCTGGAGGGGATATAGGGGGTCAGAATTTTATTAAGGCGTTTAGCCAGAGCGTAAAGCGGGGCGGGCGTTTGGCTGATGATCGGGCGTAGGGGGTTGCCTTCCTTGTGGGTCTTCACGTTCCCGTAAAGGTAGCCGAGGCTGTAGTCACCTTGGATGGGCGGGAGGTGTGTGGCATTCGTAGCGGCATTCACGGCTGCGATGACCCGGTTGGCGTCGCGTTTGATGTCTTCCGTAGGGTTCTTCGTAAGTCTCTCGAACTTAGAGACATCAGACAAGATGGCGTCGAGTTTCTCGAAGTATTCCGAGGTACCTGAGAAGGTCTGCAAGAATCGTCAACGCCCGCCGTATGAGTCACCTTCCCGTATGAGTCACCTTTTGGATTACATCTGTGTTGGTTTTAGAGAAAGAAGGCAGCAGGAAATATGCTTGCACTAGAAAACGGTGAATTTGTTTCCAGTTTAATGTATATTTAATGTATTGTACGTTATCCCTGGATATATATATATATATATATATATATATATATATATATATATATATATCTAATTTATCTACCTGAAGAGGGAGACGGCAGTCTCTGAAATATAGTATTTTCTCTCTATATTTTGGTGTTTTTATGGGCTCCTTTTATTAGATGGAATTCGGTTGTAAAAGAACATTTTTACCAGACATATATATATATATATATATATAGTATATATATATATATGTGGGTGTTATATATATATATATTATATATATATATATATATATATATATATATATATATATAAGGAAGAATGAAAGACAGCAGATATAAAACATACAAACAACTAAAAGTTTTGTCAAGTTCTGCGAGGCCTCGGATTTTTTTGTTGACAGAGAGAGGTATGTTACTCATAAATCTTGTTTTGCAAAACAGCTGATCTGGATTATTTCATATTGGAAAATAACAAGTGCATCGTTTTGTTGTTGTTGCTAACAGGGTTAACTCCACTCTGAAAATGTGTACATTCTACATATTTCTTATTAAATGATGGATCAGTTGAATATATTCTCCGGCTGAGATTTATGTTCTTATTAAAAGCATGTTTTATTAAAATAATTTTATTGGATTAGTTATATATATATATATATATATATATATATATATATATATATATATATACACGATCTAGAAATATTTTGTTTTATAAACATGTTTTTAATAAGAACATAAATCACTGTCTGAGAAATGTTCAAACTGATCTCATTTTAATAAGAAATATGTAATATGTGCGCATTTTTAAAGTGGAGCTGAACCTTGTGGCAAGAACAACAAAACCATGCGCATGTTTTATATATATATTTATATACTATATTATATATATATATATATATATATATCTATGGTGTGTATATATATATATATATATATATATATATATATATATATATATATATATATATAATATATATTATATATATATATATATATATATGTGTGTGTGTGTGTGTGTGTGTAAAATTTTTTTATAAAAGGGAAGGCTATTCAGCAAGTCGTAGCAGATATATTCAAAAGAATTTCCAACGATTTTGTAAAAAAAAAAAAACTACAGTAACTGAATACTTCCATGCAATAGACCATTCTCTTGGAGCCAATAGACTCAGCTTGTATTTATCTGCTGAATGAGTGAAAGAAGGCACCCCAAGGTGGTCAGTGATTTAGATCTTTATTTTCTTAGCCTAATGCTCGCTTCTTCTTCTTCTTCTTCTTCTTCTTCTTCTTCTTCTTCTTCTTCTTCTTCTTCATTTTAAATCTTTTCTGAAACGTCCTCTCTGTTGGGTACGATTTGGATGGCGGCGTGCGCGTAAAGTGAATGTTCCACGCTGCAATCGATAACGAATCCAGCTAAAATAGATATATGTATAACCTTTGACATTATTGTATAGGGAACATAAACTGAACCAGATTGTAAGTTGCATCGTTTATTCTTAAATGTGCTTTTGGATATTCCTTTCGTTTGTAGTCGTTTCTGTTTCGAAACATTTTGAGACAAATGCGAAAGATGACGTCACTTCCCTTTGCCTCGTGTTCTTTAAAAAGCTGAAACCAAGGAATTTACATGTGCACTTCTGTAATCAGTTTTTTATCTCACTTCTCACAGTATCTGCTCCGTATAATCCCTGTATTCATTTCAGGAAAATAAGAGCTACTAAGGCAAATGGAAACACGAATTGTAATTGATTACATACGATGTATAAAAGTAAAAGAAGAATATATATATATAAATAAATATATATATATATATATATATATATATATATATATATATATATATATATATATCGAGCTACAATGTCCTTTAATATCTAATTCGCTCTACCTCGGAATTAAAATATATTTTCATATATGCTTAACCGAAGGGGAATTTTTTGGCTCGATAATAGATTTGCCTGGACCAGGGCGCGAACTATGGATCCTTTCAAACCCAGGAACGTCAGGTGAAGCGTTACCTACTACACCACCGCGAGAGGCTAAAAGTTCATGTCGCCTCTCACCCTCATATACCTTTCGCGCGCAGGTAATTAGTGGTTTGGAGACAACATCAACCCACCTCGACTCCGGTAGTGTTGTAGTGCTTTTGACAGCACGTAGCCAATCTATAAGTCATATCACATTCCGTGATTTAATATACATATATCGAGCTACAATGTCCTTTAATATCTAATTCGCTCTACCTCGGAATTAATATATTTCATATTGCTTAACCGAAGGGGAATTTTTTTCTCGATAATAGATTTGCTGGACCAGGCGCGAACCTATGGATCCTTTCAAACCCAGGAACGTCAGTGAAGCGTTACCTACTACACCACGCGAGAGGCTAAAAGTTCATGTCGCCTCTCACCCTCATATACCTTTCGCGCGCAGGTGAATTAGTGGTTTGGAGACAACATCAACCCACCTCGACTCCGGTAGTGTTTTTGTAGTGCTTTTGACGCACGTAGCCAATCTATAAGTCATATCACATTTCCGTGATTCATATACATATATCGAGCTATAAGGTCCTTTAATATCTAATTCGCTCTACCTCGGAATTAAATCATTTTCATCTATGCTTAACCGAAGGGGGAATTTTTTTCTTTTTTCGATAATAGATTTGCCTGGACCAGGGCGCGAACCTATGGATCCTTTCAAACCCAGGCCCACGTCAGTGAAGCGTTACCTACTACACCACCGCGAGAGGCTAAAAGTTCATGTCGCCTCTCACCCTCAATATACCTTTCGCGCGCAGGTAATTAGTGGTTTGGAGACACATCAACCCACCTCGACTCCGGTAGTGTTTGTAGTGCTTTTGACAGCACGTAGCCAATCTATAAGTCATATCACATTCCGTGATTCATATACATATATCGAGCTACAATGTCCTTTAATATCTAATCGCTCTACCTCGGAATTAATATATTTTCATATATGCTTAACCGAAGGGAATTTTTTCTCGATAATAGATTTGCCTGGACCAGGGCGCGAACCTATGGATCCTTTCAAACCCAGGAACGTCCGTGAAGCGTTACTACTACACACCGCGAGAGGTAAAAGTTCATGTCGCCTCTCACCCTCATATACCTTTCGCGCCGCAGGTAATTAGTGGTTTGGAGACAACATCAACCCACCTCGACTCCGTAGTGTTTGTAGTGCTTTTGACAGCACGTAGCCAATCTAATAAGTCATTATCACATTTCCGTGATTCATATACATATATCGAGCTACAATGTCCTTTAATATCTAATTCGCTCTACCTCGGAATTAATATATTTTCATATATGCTTAACCGAAGGGGAATTTTTTTATCGATAATCGATTTGCCTGGACCAGGCGCGAACCTATGGATCCTTTCAAACCCAGGAACGTCAGTGAAGCGTTACCTACTACACCACCGCGAGAGGCATAAAACGTTCATGTCGCCCTCTCACCGTCATACTTTCGCGCGCAGTAATTAGTGGTTTGGAGCAACATCAACCACCTCGACTCCGGTAGTGTTTGTAGTGCTTTTGACAGCACGTAGCCAATCTATAAGTCATATCACATTTCCGTGATTCATATACATATATCGAGCTACCAATGTCCTTAATATCGAATTCGCTCTCCCTCGGAATTAATATATTTTCAATATATGCTAACCGAAGGGGAATTTTCTCGATAATAGATTTTGCCTGGACCAGGGCGCGAACCTATGGATCCTTTCAAAAACCCAGGAAACGTCAGTGAAGCGTTACCTACTACACCACCGCGAGAGGCTAAAGTTCATGTCGCCTCTCACCCTCATATACCTTTCGCGCGCAGGTAATTAGTGGTTTGGAGACAACATCACCCACCTCGACTCCGGTAGTGTTTGTAGTGCTTTGACAGCACGTAGCCAATCTATAAGTCTATCACATTTCCGTGATTCATATACATATATCGAGCTACAATGTCCTTTAATATCTAATTCGCTCTACCTCCGAGGTAGAGCGAATTAGATATTAAAGGACATTGTAGCTCGATATATGTATATGAATCACGGAAATGTGATATGACTTATAGATTGGCTACGTGCTGTCAAAGCACTACAAACACTACCGGAGTCGAGGTGGGTTGATGTTGTCTCCAAACCACTAATTACCTGCGCGCGAAAGGTATATGAGGGTGAGAGGCGACATGAACTTTTAGCCTCTCGCGGTGGTGTAGTAGGTAACGCTTCACTGACGTTCCTGGTTTGAAAGGATCCATAGGTTCGCGCCCTGGTCCAGGCAAATCTATTATCGAGAAAAAAATTCCCCTTCGGTTAAGTCATATATGGAAATATATTAATTCCGAGGTAGAGCGAATTAGATATTAAAGGACATTGTAGCTCGATATATGTATATGAATCACGGAAATGTGATATGACTTATTAGAGTTGCTACGTGCTGTCAAAAAGCACTACAAACACTACCGGAGTCGAGGTGGGTTGATGTTGTCTCCAAACCACTAATTACCTGCGCGCGAAAGGTATATGAGGGTGAGAGGCGACATGAACTTTTAGCCTCTCGCGGTGGTGTAGTAGGTAACGCTTCACTGACGTTTCCTGGGTTTGACGGATCCATAGGTTCGCTCCCGTGGTCCAGGCAAATCTATTATCGAGAAAAAAATTCCCCTTCGGTTAAGCATATATGAAAATATATTATCCGAGGGTAGAGGCGAATTAGATATTAAAGGACATTGTAGCTCGATATATGTATATGAATCACGGAATGTGATATGACTTATAGATTGGTCTACGTGCTGTCAAAAGCACTACAAACACTACCGGAGTCGAGGTGGGTTGATGTTGTCTCCAAACCACTAATTACCTGCGCGCGAAAGGTATATGATGGGTGAGAGGCGACATGAAACTTTTAGCCTCTCGCGGTTGGTGTAGTAGGTAACGCTTCACTGACGTTCCTGGGTTTGAAAGGATCCATAGGTTCGCGCCTGGTCCAGGCAAATCTATTATCGAGAAAAAATTCCCTTACTTCGGTTAAGCATATATGAAAATATATTAATTCCGAGGTAGAGCGAATTAGATATTAAAGGACATTGTAGCTCGATATATGTATATGAATCACGGAAATGTGATATGACTTATAGATTGGCTACGTGCTGTCAAAAGCACTACAAACACTACCGGAGTCGAGGTGGGTGATGTTGTCTCCAAACCACTAATTACCTGCGCGCGAAAGGTATCGAGGGTGAGAGGCGACATGAAACTTTTAGCCTCTCGCGGTGTGTAGTAGGTAACGCTTCACTGACGTTCCTGGGTTTTTGAAAGGATCCATAGGTTCGCGCCCTGGTCCAGGCAAATCTATTATCGAGAAAAAAATTCCCCTTCGGTTAGCATATATGAAAATATATTAATTCCGAGGTAGAGCGAATTAGATATTAAAGGACATTGTAGCTCGATATATGTATATGAATCACGGAAATGTGATATGACTTATAGATTGGCTACGTGCTGTCAAAAGCACTACAAACACTACCGGAGTCGAGGTGGGTTGATGTGTCTCCAAACCACTAATTACCTGCGCGCGAAAGGTATATGAGGGGGAGAGGCGACATGAACTTTTAGCCTCCTCGCGGTGGGTGTAGTAGGTAACGCTTCCACTGACGTTCCTGGGTTTGAAAGGATCCATAGGTTCGCGCCCTGGTCGCCAGGCAAATCTATTATCGGAGAAAAAAATTCCCCTTCGGTAAGCATATATGAAAATATATTAATTCCGAGGTAGAGCGAATTAGTATTAAATTAAAGGACATTGTAAGCTCGATATATGTATATGAATCACGGAAATGTGATATGACTTATAGATTGGCTACGTGCTGTCAAAAGCACTACAAACACTACCGGAGTCGAGGTGGGTTGATGTTGTCTCCAAACCACTAATTACCTGCGCGCGAAAGGTATATGAGGGTGAGAGGCGACTTGAACTTTTAGCCTCTCGCGGTGGTGTAGTAGGTAACACGCTTCACTGACGTTCCTGGGTTTGAAAGGATCCATAGGTTCGCGCCTGGTCCAGGCAAATCTATTATCGAGAAAAAATTCCCCTTCGGTTAAGCATATATGAAAAAATATTAATTCCGAGGTAGAGCGAATTAGATATTAAAGGACATTGTAGCTCGATATATGTATATGAATCACGGCAAATTGTGATATGACTTATATATATATATATATATATATATATATATATATTTATAAATATATAAAACTAGAATGCTCATCTCATTGCCTTCATATCCACGTCAAGTGGAATCCGTGAGACATTCATCCTGAATATCAAATACAGTTCCTCATAAGAGGTGTTGTGATGAATGCATAATGAATCGGGATCGTGCGAAGACGGGAGGAGTTGAAGGTTTTGAAGTCGAAGTAAGTTCGGAAAAATGAAATGGAGGATGAGAGACATGATTGAGTTGAGAAACGTCATAGCTTAAGGTTTGAATCATCGATTGTTTTTTTTGTCTTCGAAACCAATTCTGACCAGATGGTTTACTGATTTACGCGAATCTTTTTGAGTCCTCGATATTAATTTTAACGAGATGACTTCCATGACGAAAAATTTCCTAATATACATCGGTATTCACTGTTATTGTGGCTTGTAACCCTGCCACATACGTCGAAACTGTAGGCTCTTAAAATTCCATAGATTGACAGCTACAGCGATGTGGAGGCGGAAGGAAGTTCCGTGCTTCACTCCTCAGTGACCACAGGACAGGAACTGATTAATGTATCTTATATATGGCGGGAAACAATAGCGGTGTTGCTGCATATAAATGCAGTTGCCACGATGCTTAATGAAACAAATGGTCTTACAATAAGTACAGTTCAAATGGTAAAAGGATAAATGCAATGTAAATGATAACGTAAACATAATCCTCTAAATCAATAATATACATGTATCCAATTAATAAGTATATGCAATGTAAGGGTAACGGTATTTGACATCTACACATTCACCAGTCGTTAATAAGTTTGTGTAAGGGAGGGGGAAATTTATTTAATATATTCCCGTAGTTTTATGTCGACGTGAAAATTGTGTTTTGCTTATGAACACAAGCGAGAACTGAGGAACTGAGGGAGATGAATATAGATAGAAAGCGCCTGCTGAAACGACTTTAATCCCTGCACCGCCCCTCGAACGAGGAATTGAGAGTAAAGGATCTATAAAGCTGTCGTGGATGTCTTATCGGGTAAAAGGGTGAAAGACAATACAGCCTGTGCGTGACCTATCGACGCTGCATACGAGAGCGTTGTTTATTTTGGGATTCCGAGCGCCTCGTGTTAGCGAAACTCTGCTTTGCTGTGTAAGTTTAGCGACGAGTTCGTCTCTTTTGATAGAGCAGCCGAGGTAAAGTATACAATACAGATGAAGGAAAGCTCACGGAAAACCGAGTAGGTGACACAGGTATCGCTTTTCTCTTGTGAAACCTTCGTGGTACGTTACGGACTCGATACGGAAAATCCCGTAGGGGGTAATGTCGTCAGTGCACCTCATGCGGTGCACTGTAGGGCATGACTTAAGGATTTTCGCAGATTCCCTTTGGCCCCTAGCTGCAACCGCTTTCATTCCTTGTACTGTACCTCCGTTCATATTCTCTTTCTTCCATCTGACTTTCCACCTACCCCTAACGATTGAGTCAATTCCTCCTGTTACACCTTTTAAACCTTTTTACTCTCCCCTTTTAGCGCTGAACAACCTCATAGGTCCCAGTGCTTGGCCCTGGCCCTAAATCCTATATTCTATTCTATTCAGGAAACCGATTAAGTCCCCAATTAGAATTTCATTCCTTCTGTCTTCTCTTCAGGGGGATACCGCTGGAGAGAGTGAAGAGAGAGAGAGAGAGAGAGAGAGAGAGAGAGATCTGGAAACTGTTCGCGAATTATACTACTCGGAGAACCGGAGCTTCGTTCATTATCTGATCATCTGATATTAAGGATGGGCTGCATGAATGAACTGGCGGAGCCGTATTAGTATAGCTTCGACTGGGAGAGTCGCGTGCACTTATTATACGTATATATATATATATATATATATATATATATATATATATATATATATTATATATATACACATACACACACATACTAACACACACACAAACACACACACACACACAGACAAACACACACACACATATATATAAATATATATATATATATATATATATATATATATATATATATATATATTATATGTGTGTATGTATATGTATATACACACATATATATATGCATACATATATATGTATGTCTGTATGTATATGTATATATATATATATATATATATATATATATATATATATATATACGTATATGTGTATGTGTGTGTGTATCCCGTCATGGATATTTGTCATGCTAGAAACTAGTGCAAAGTTGAAGAAAATACCAAATTTAATAGAGAAGGGATGATCCACAATAGGATTTATTCACAGGATTATGTTCAACATGAAGAGCATTAGCCATCGGGTGACAGTAATGAGATAGGATTAGTGTTACTTTTTGCATAATGATCTCCCTGGTAATGATGAAATTGAAATATGATGCATTTACCAGGAGGATTACCAGATTCATCGTATTTTGAACTGATAAACGTTATCTGAGACGCTTTGATAATGGTGTGAGCGGATGAAACCGAGAATCGCTCGGTGAAATTTTGAATATTAACCTGTTAATGCAAATATTTGACTACCTGTAAGGTTAAGCGAACAAATATTTTTAAAAAGTGTCGTTTACTTATGTTCTTTAATGGTTTCTTGACGCGTTAATTTATTTATTTATTTTATTGTTTTTTCAGCACGGTCAAATGGATATTTTATTTCGGGTTTCATATTTTAATCTGTCTATACATGTATGATAAAGCATAAGGTATAATATGTAATGTTCTTCGAAACAATGCCATCATAATTTGTGAATTCAAAATTCAAAAAGGTCAGTTGACTGAAAAGAGAGAGAGAGAGAGAGAGAGAGAGAGAGAGAGAGAGAGAGAGAGAGAGAGAGAAATCGACGTACCCGCATCTATAATGGGATACCGATGATTTCATATGCGAGCGTTAACATTCAGTTTTCAATATCTGAGATTGGCCTAAGACGATCAACGATTTTGCGACCAAATCGCGCTTTTCGATAGATGTTTACATCAAAATTATTCGAGAACATTTTTCATCGGCGCAGTGGAGTTTTCCGTACAGCTGTGTGGTCTAGATGCTTCACTGTGCGTCCTGAATATGTAGGTTCCATGGTTTGCGCCCGTGAGTCGACGGATTCTTATCGACTAAAAAAGTCCCCTTCGGTTAACATATATGGAAACATTAATTCCGAGGTAGAGCGAATTGGATTATTAAAGGACATTGTTGATTATTTATATATATATATATATACATATATGTATATATATATATATATATATATATATCTAACATATATACATACATATATACATACATATATATGTATATATATATATATATATATATATATATATATATATATATATCTATTATATATATATATATATATATATATATATATATATATATATATATATATAGATCAACAAATATCCTTTAATATCCAATTCGCTCTACCTCGGAATTAATGTTTCCACATATGTTAACCGAAGGGGACTTTTTTTAGTCGATATATATATATATATATATATATATATATATATTATATATATGTATATATATAGTATATGTATATACATAAAATGCTAACTACTTCCCTGTTGAATTTTATAGTGATCGCAAAATAAATAAAGAGCCTTTCCTTTATGCGTTAAAACAGCCTCATATGTTTCCGTTACATGATTTACATATCAAAACAAAATCGGCTGTTTTGCTAACCGTAATGATTCAGTCATGAAAACACATTTGGATATCGGTGATAATCTCTGGTCAAAAAGGCTTTGTGTTCAGCTCGTTTGTGTCTGTGTCTCTTGAGAATATGCAGAATAAAGCAGCGCCCATTGGCCGTTCCCCTATTTGTATGTTTTCACAACGGTTATTTTTCGCTTATTTGGACCATTCAGACATTGATTTTGTAGTTGGTTGTGTAAAATTCTATAGAACGAATGACACGTCATTTTGAGTTTGTTTTGATGCCGCCAGCATAACAAAATGGTGAATAAATGTGTTATTTCACTTTCATATAATAATAATAGTATATTATTTTATAGTATATATAGTATATTTGTTTGTCATTATTTGATACAAATTCATAAAATTAGCAGATAATTCGCCGAAGCAATTTAATGCTTACATAGCGATAACATAATAATTGTACATAAAAGATATGCAGACTTGAAAGATAAAATATAGTCATGAAGGTAAATGGGTCAAGCCCAGTTTGACACAGGTTTATAATATTAAGAAGAGTATTGAAATACAAAAATAATATAAGTCCAGCTTGTAGAGTTTATAAGTGATTATGATAATGATAGTTATGATTATTACTACTATTAGTGTAGCAACACCAAACTGAGCTGTTTTAGGGTTAGCGTATAAATAATAATAATCAATAATCTATAGTTGACGAAACGTACGAGACATCACTGAATGATCAACGGTTATCTCTACGTGATTATATTCGATGCTGTGTGCGGTTTTTATCATCCTGTAAGATCCACTCACGAGAAAGCTTGGAAGCTTTCAAAAACAATTTTAATTGCGTTTACCCTTTCACGGAAAATAGAGTGTAATATTGAAGACCTTCTTTATGCCCCTTTACTATTATGATTTTTTTACGCAGTGTTAACCAATATGGACAGAAATGTAGACGGATACACAATCTTTTTATTTGTATATCATTTCCTTTAGTAGTTTTCCAAAGCGCTAGTTACATAAAATATGAATGCTTCATGGATTAATCTTAATAAACCTGACATCGTTGAAAGGTTTTTTTTTTTTTTTTTTTTTAACAAGGAAACTGAATAAAGAGTTCACATGGCAAGGTATGAAGTTTGATCTTCTCTTAGGTAATCAGAGACCAACGAAGAGGCTAGACACGATTTTATAAATGTAAACACATAACTAGGTAGCCCTTGTCGATGTTTCTCAGTAGCCCCCTTGCCGCCTACAAGTACACAAACACACACATATTCACATACACGCAACTCCAGGTGGTACCCGACTGTACAATGAACCTCCTCTCAGTATTGTTACCTTGTTCCATATTTTAATTCAGGTATTTTTGTTCCGTTAATTGTAACTTGAATGCTTTCAGAAAAAAGAGGTTTGAAAGACTGACCTTGTGATGGAGGTTTCGTAGGGTTATGAGTTTTCAGAAAATCTTTTGTGCTTCAAACATATTTTCATTGTCATTACCGGAGGATCACAATGTCACCAATCCGTTAATATTCGTGGAATTAATGTATTATCTACTGTTCTCTTTCAATGACGATGCTCCACGACACAGTCATCTAAATGAACAGCTAAAATATTATTTTATTCCAAAAACAAGGAATTAGTTCGGCTAAATATTTACAATTTATTTAACGATGCATTCTAAGTTGGAAATTATTTTGCTTTTACAAACGGGCATCGAACCGTTATGAGAAGTTTGCGAAAACGATGCTGTTTATTAGGGCATACGAACAGTCAGTTGTACGATCGTTTTTGAAGTGTCTTAGAGAACCTCACTGCTAAAATTAGCAACAGGTAGCTAGCATTCGTTACAAACTTCGCAACATTGAAGGCCTCCTTGCTAAATGCATTTTTTGTATTAATATGGGAAACACTGACCATTTGTTACGTAATTCAGATGCAGTCTTGAATAAGGCGAATAGTGGGAGCGATGGAAGCAGTGTTAATATCAACATTATCGTTAAACAATGGTAGTCAAAGGTGTTAACAAAAAATGTGTTAAAATATAACCTTTTACTAAAAAACTGAATGAAGTAGAATGTGACAGTATTTATAATTGTTATGATAACGGTAATATTAATTCCCTTAATGGTAGTGGCTTGAACAACAAAGTAATGCCTCATTTACAACATTTTATATATATATAGTATATATATATATATATATATATATATATATACATATATATATATATATATATGATATGTATATATATATATATATATATATATATATATATATATATAATAGAGAGAGAGAAAAGAGAGAGAGAGAGAGAGAGAGAGAGAGAGAGAGAGAGAGAGTGGGGGTGGGGGGATGGATGAGCGCTTACGCTAAATGACCGGAGTAGTACCATTATAGAATAACATTAATACCGTGTAACGGTACCCCACATGCAATGTTATAATTAAAACTTCATTACCTAATTGCCCCACTAGTGTCTAATTACCCCTTTCTAATTTGCACGATTGTTTGCCTCTTATCTTGGGTTACTCTGTTCATTTTCAACTTTTTTTAATATATCGCATGATGCAAGACTAATTTACTTCTAATGATGTGTATTGGTTGGATATACATTTTGTAATTGGAAAAAGTAATACGTCATACGTAACCATTAAGACTGCCCTGAATTATGTCTGATTCCCACGTTGCACGCTTTATATTGAATTACGTCATGCATAACAGTATATCTTAGTTGACCGAATGAACGTCATTGAACTTTCAAAGCTATACTCGGAATAGATAAGGTAATTGAGGAAACGAAAACATTAAGTAGCTTATCATTGGTGTCTCATATTCTTATTTCCCGTCAGTGCACTGAATGGGTTCTTTTGCATCATGCTTTCGGCCCCTAGCTGCATCCTCTTTCGTTCCTTTTACTTAACTACATCCGTTCATATTCTCTTTGTTTCATCTTAACTTTCCAGCGTCTCCTGACGATTGAGTCATAGTGGAACTGTGAGGCTTTCCTCCTGTTACACCTTTCAAGGCTTTTTACAGTCAATTTCCGTTTCAGCGCTGAATGACCTCATAGGTTCTCAGTGCTTGGCATTTGGCCTAAATTCTATACATATTTAATTCAATTCAACTCTTATCCTTAAAATTCTGTATTTAATTCAATTCAACTAATTATTATTATTATTATTATTATTATTATTATTATTATTATTATTATTATTATTATTATTATTATATATTATTCCAAAAGGTGATTTAAGCCCCAAGGGGGCCATTGACTTGAAATCAACTTCCTTCAATATACTTTCGGAAGAATAGCGCCAGTTATGGGTCTTTCCTAAGTGAATATTTTTAATTAGTCTAAAATTTCAATCTCTAAAAAATGCAGTAAAACATAAAAAAATAAAAAAATAAAAAAAATTGCCTACCGGGGATTCTAGTGGGTCCCACACCAATGCAGAACAATAGAGTATGCCACATCCTGTTCTCCAGAGTCATGTAGGTATGGCGGATGTCGTGACCGAGAAAATAAGGTTCGTTGAATCGGATTCTGAATTAGCAATGCCCCCGTCTGTGCAACTCAAATCCGATTTTTGTATCTTGGCGACCTAGGGTCTTCTTCGGTTATAGTTCATCTGTTCGAAAAGTCATTATGTTAATGAGTATATTATGTAATCCCGGTATATTGTAAGGACGTATTTTTTTTTTCAAGTGGTATAGATTCAGGAAGTTGCCAAGATCGCGATTGTGATTTTAATGTTAGTGTAATGAAAAATGATTTGGTTTGCAATGGTTGCAGTTCGTTTTCCCACGGTAGAATGGTCAGTGAGACAGGGACTTGGAAGCAAGTACTTTCGTACTTGAAAATGTAGTATATACTACGAAAGTACTTGTTCCAAGTCCCTGTTTCACTTCCTTTTCTACCATGGATTGAAGTATATGTATATATATATATATATATATATATATATATATATATATATATATATATATATCTATATATATATATATATATATATATATATATATATATATATATATATATATATATATATATATATATATATGAAGCTTTGTGCTCATACGTTTTAATCCTTAACCGTGTTATTAATCATTTTCCACCTTACTTCACTTGAAAAGGAACCGAAATATTGTAAATCAGATCTTTTTTTTATTGCATTGTGACTGATTATACTCAATTAGGTCATAAAGCATTAAGCACAGAATGAATACAACTGGAAAAAACCCCAAAGTTGCCTTTTGGCAGATGTCGATTTCAGTTGCATAAACACGCCAATGTCAGATCAGAATCATCATAAATGAATGTTTTCTCAGTCACGACATCATATGCCAACCAGGCTGCGTAAATTTCAGTACCAGATAACGGGTGTTGCCGCAAAATTTAATTAAATATTGGGTGAAATGTTTAAGGGATGAATTTTGTTCAGTGTCACGGATTAGTAGACTGCGTAATGCAACGTGAATTCAACTTTTAACAGTAGAGAGAGAGAGAGAGAGAGAGAGAGAGAGAGAGAGAGAGAGAGAGATGTTTATACAAATCCATACGCAGTTTTTATGAGAGATACCTGTTGTTCCTGTTCACTGAGGCGTTGTTTTTTTCCTCTCTCCTATTCACAGCTTGCCGAACAGTATGTAGATCCAGTTCCTGCCGACTTAGACACAGAATTTTCGACCACTGGTCTCTTGTCAGGTTAAGATTTCAGCCGTCAAAGACACTATTTTCCCCTAAATGAGACCTCATCCAAAACTGGAATAATGGTGTCACTGAGCAGGCTTTCACCGTACTGTCCCATTTTTTCAAACAGACTTAACCTTGCTCATCTCAGGATCTTTTCTAAGGTTGAAACCAGAACTAAAAGTAATTTGATGTCTTTCCGAGTAGTCATTATGTTATTGTGCCATTATGCCAAGGTCAGTTTATTTTCATGATCTCATGACGGTCGATTTTACTTGTTTACCGTGTATATTTTTCGTATTATTTGCATGTAAATGCCAGCCAGCTTTTTATAATGTCCTTCGTTTACAGTTTTATTATTAATTTTTGAAGTGGAGTTCATTTCATTCCAAATGCAATGGCAATATTTTCATTCTAAAAATGAGGGTTTTACTGCAAAAGCTCTAGATTAAATTGTGTTCTCCATTACTTTTGCATTTGTCATCAAGATTAGACTCCCATGTAGCTGGCCTATGATTACATGTGTGTATACTCGTGTGTATATATATGTGTATATATATATATATATATATATATATATATATATATATATATATATATATATATATATATATGTATCAGATATATCAGATATGGAATTATTAGCACATATTGAGAGTAGCTCTGATTGTAGGTCTTCATATTTATATGCGTTAACAACCTTCCCTGCGCCAGACGCTTATTTATTACAACTCTTGAATTTTCAAAATATAGTCAACAGAAATTTCCTCAGCTCGGATCTTCCTCCTCCTCCTCCTCCTCCTCCTCCTCCTCCTCCTCCTCCTCCTCTTCTGAACCAGGACCCTTCTCCACATTTGTGGAATCTCGTTAAAATTCCATCTCAAGGTTCCCAAAAATTCTGGAATATTTTATGAATCTTTTCCCTGTTTTTCTTCTCTCCGTTATAATGTTTATCTTCATGCCTGGCGCTCCGTGTGACGTATTTGCTTTAGCTCACATCTCATTTTCAGACTTCAATAGATTTTATTCATGAAGAGATGTAGTGATATTATTTTTTTTTTACCCCCTGTATTTACAGACATTAAGTTGTATTCATTCTTCGAATTTCTTTGTTCCATTGTCAAGTTTATTTGATTCGATTATTTTGTAAATGTAGATGCATATATATATATAGTTACCTTCAGCACTTTTAGGTTGTACTGTATTTGCTGTATATGTTAACTGCTTCTTTCCTGTTCCACTTTTTATTTTTGATTAGTTTATGACCTTGTTTATAAAATGACGTTGATTCGGTGATTATTTTACTAGCTAGGCATTCATTTTGTTGCACGATTTTCATAGTGTTATTATATTCATTCCTTTATGTTTTTCGTTCCTCTCCTTTATTTGTCGTTGATCTATAAATACCTTTCATTTGAATACATATCATTGTGCTCTTACATCAAGATTTCTTTTCATAATTACGCCAGCGGCGGGGATTATAACTGAATATTAAAGATCAAAGGTTAAAATGAATATTAAAACATGCTAGTATTTGTTTCGTGATAATAGCACTATAAATACTGGCTCTGCTTATTAAAGTAATAAGGTATTATTTATATTTTGTACCTGTTCTTTAAATAAAGTCAGGACACTCTTATTTATTGCTGGTTAGAGGTTATTTTATGCCGGGGTCGTTCAGTAAAGTGTATTATATGTCAACTTCTGGTAACTGCAGTGTGGCGTATATCAGAATCTTCATCTTTGAAGCGTTTTTAACTTCTTTATATATATCTATATGTATATATATATATCTATATAATTATATATGTTGTGTGTGTGGGTGTGTGTGTATATATATATATATATATATATGTGTGTGTGTGTGCTGTGTGTGTATATATATACATATATATTATATATATTATATATATATATATAATATTACTTTTTACTGTATTTAGTTATTAATTAATTGATTAATTAATTAGTATAATAGTATATATATATATATATATATATATATAGAATTATTATATGTATATACTATATATATACTTTTTTTACTTAATAATTCATTAATTAATTAGAATTTAAATATTATTTATTTATTTATTTTCATTGTAAAGCATCTCACCTGAGAACTGTCTCCTTTTGAATATAATCGTTCATCATAATGTACGACATAACTTTGTCATTCGGCATGTCTATGAATTGGCACCACTGTGGTTCAACCTCGTTCTAAATTGACAGGCATATGGGACACATTCCCTTCTTAAATCAATCCGCTGTTTACCCAGGGCGGGAGCCACCGAAGAGCGGCATTTCAGTATGTATATCCTTTGAGAGAAATCCATCAGCCAAGAACAATATTAACTCCAAAACAAAGTTAAGTTATGAGCCGTAAACTAATATAACTTTCCTTTGGCTCTAATACCAACTTTATCTTCTCATGGCCAGTGCAAAGTGGATGCTTTTAAGGCCTTATTGCTAGCATGCTTCACTCGGCAATTATTGGGGGGGTAGCCGGGTCCGCAAAGTCTCGTAGTAATATCGAATAGGTGGAGTTCAGACTTACGACTAGGCCGTGAGACTGATAAGAAAATATATATAATGTTTTTTATACCCAAAATTGGATAATTAGATTAATCGTATTCAACTTGTATAGCTTCGGTGAAGATTAGTTGAGCTTAAAACAATTAAAACAATGTTTCTCAGAATTGTCTTAGTAATGAAAGATCGCTAACCGCCAAATTGCTTACGTATATTGTACATATATGTTTGTAATAACTATTGAATTATACGGTTCATGACCGTAGTGAGAGATTGGATGACTAATTAAATCTCTTTATGGCTCAAATGAATACATCTCAGGTATTTGGTATTCAGTTTAAAGAAATATTGTTCAGTAAAGTCAGCAGAATTATAATTCCTCATTCAGATTGCAGTTGTGCAAGAATTTATAATTACATCTCGAAGCTTGGATTAATTGCGAGTTTATTTGAAATGTGCAAGTAAGTTCGAATTTCTTTGTTATTTCGGTATCGAGAGACCTGGCGTGGGGTTCCGATTTTATTGAAGTTAGTTTAGAGAAGATGATGGTCTTTTGATAAGGTAATTAGAAAAGAGCAAGTTAGTTTACAAATGGTGGTCTTTCGATAAAACAGTTAAAAACGAACAGAAGTAAAATGATAAAAGTTATGGTATAGCTCTGAAAGTAGCGTAATTTCAGAGACATCCAATTTGATTAGTTAGTTTACAGTTGATTGATAAACCTGTTTGAAAAGAACATAGCAAGAATGTCTGTAATTGGCTCTGAAAGTAGTAGTGTAATTTTGGAGACATTCTTCGTTAGGATTCTGTTATTTTGGGAAAGATTAAGCAAATTTAATCGTGAACCTCTAAATGAGGGAACCCGTTTCGGCCTCCCATTACAGTGGCAACTTATGAGACCCCTAAATGTGTCTACCGAAACTTCCACCAACTTGCAGCCAGACCAAATGGATATCTCTGATGCACGCGAGATTAGTTCGACGGAGTTTTAGTGCCGGGTCTTCGGTCTCGTGGCTCGGTTCAACACTTCACAGCTTGGAAATAGAAAATAACAATGAAACGTAAACCTTTGGGAATAAAGCTTATGGCAGAAGGTCATACACGTTGTTTCAGAGATATTTAGATTTTCTGGAGTGAAAATGCATACATGCACACGCATGTATTGAAATTTCTGACTCACAGTGGGATCGAACCCAAGTCTTTTAATTCAGAAGCAAAAAGGCGCTACCAGATGAATCACATAAGTCATAAAAGAAATGTGATTCAGCTGGTAGCGCCCTTGCTTCTCATTTGAAAGACCTTCGGTCGATCCCATTGTGTCACAATCTGTTTGTGTTCCACACGTGATTGTGTGATTATTACACACACACACACACACATATATACACATTACATATATATACACATGTATGAAAGGTCGCTCTGTCAGGAATTCACGCGTATCTCTTAGGCTCTTGAAATATTAATCTAGAAATATCCAGTGATATCAAATTCACTTTATCTTGGGAAGAACTAACTTAAGTACAAAAAGAATCTTATATGAGAGTAGCTGCCTGGCCTCCATTCGAACCTATGTACTTTTGATTGGGGTTTAATAACTGTGACTTATCCAATCAGCCAACAAAGAGAAGCTGATTTCGACTTTCTCTTATGGATGAGGGCTCATCATCATCTCATCGAACCCAAATATGCACTACACCTTTCAACTGCTTCTATACTTCAAGATATTTTACCTTCATGATATCGATTTACTCTCAGAACCTCACTCTCACTCTAAACTATCTCCCCTTGTAATTACTTTCAGATATTCGCAATTTCGTATTCCATTCCCAAGCGATTATCTTATAACACAACTTTGCAACAACATCGGTTTTTTCCCCTCTTTCAAAGCAGGCGTTTGTCTTCAGAGATGAAAGAGCATGAAGGTTTGACATAACCTTGTCTCAGACCAGCTTTTACTCCAAACCAGGTACTCTTACACTAACACACACGTCTTGCTTATATTGTAACAACTTTGATTCACTCTAATGAAACATATCTTCTTTACTTTTTGTTTCTGCAAAGGACCGTATGCTGAACTAAGTAGAGTTTTCGTCTCCTATAAAGGGTTACGAAATCCACCAGAACATCATACTCCTTTCACATTCAGTAGGACCTCTTTCTATGTCTGAATGGTTTGTAAAGGAGCTTTGATTGACCGGGACTTGTCGGCAGTCAAAATATTCTATTCACGGGCGAAGCGTTCTCACTAAGAAGCGACGGAACATTTGAGAATAATTTAACCTGAGAAAGCGTTTCCTTTTCCGATAACTGTCATCGGGTATCCATCGGTAAAGTCACAATGTTCCATGACCGGCTTGTGTTGTTTCCTTGTGCGTGGAATGCAATGGAATAGAAAATTTAGGCCAAAGGCCAAGTACTTGGACCTATGAGGCCAAGGAAATTTGAGAGTAAAAAGGGTTTAAAGGTGAAACAGGAGGAAAACCTCGCAGTTGCACTGGAACAATTGTTAGGAGAGGGTAGAAAGTAAGATGGAAGAAAGAGAATGTGAATGGAGGTAATAAAAGGAATGAAAGGGATTGCGGAGTGTGCCATATGTTCTTGTACATTATAACACGTGATATAGGCACATGCAGGTACATGCATAGTATTGCACACATCAACAGTGTTCTCTTGCACACGTGTACCGCGTTCGTTTGTTTCATCATAAATTCGGTTTAATTAGGTCCTAGTGTTGCTTTGAATAAGATGTCCTAATGCCAGATTGGGCTGAAGTTCCTGAAAGCAGCCGGAAGTTGAGGAATGAACACGGAGAAATGAAGTTTGGGGCGCTGCAGGAAATTAGAAATGAAAGTGGAATTCGACTTCTTTTAACATTGGCTTCGCTTTCCTAACGTATTGTGAAAATAAACTTAAAAAAAATAATTACAAATGATAAAATAATGTTAATAACGAGTATCTTAAAATACGTAAGAGTTATTACATAAGCATCTAAAAAGACAGGGAATAACCGGAAACGTAAGCCAGTACGTTGCCGTTAGCACGGGAGAACGTTGATGTCAGCGAGTCCCGGTACGTGAAGATGGAAAGGAAATAAAAAAAATTCCAGGAAGAGAAAAAGTTCCGGTTCTGCAGTGGAAAGAGACAAGGGGAAAAGTAAGACATTTTTCCCTGTGAGGGGGAAGTTTGTTGCAGCTGCGTCAGGTGCAGATGCAGATATCTTTTTCTTTTATTGGATTTTTGGAAACAGAGGATTTGCACTGACGAAGTTCTTTCAGAATGATATTGTTACACGAATTAGTACTTCGATGCTGCAAGTAGCAATGAAGACATGGGTTCTTGCATTGCTTCAGAGTTCTTATTTAGCTTTCGTCTTTCTTCAATTCATAATGTTGAATGCCATGAAATTTCATTAATTCATGACCTTGAATGACATGAGACTTCATCAGTTCATGACGTTGAATGACATGAAATTTCATCTATTCATAACGTTGAATGACATGAAATTTCATCAATTCATTAATTGTAATCATAATTGTGTTAAATTTGCATCAATTCATAATGTTGAATGACATGAAATTTCATCAATTCATGATGTTGAATGACATGAAATATCAATAATTCATGATGTTGAATGACATGAAATTTCAATTCATGATGTTGAATGACATGAAATTTCATCAATTCATGATGTTGAATGACATGAAATTTCAATAATTCATGATGTTGGATGACATGAAATTTCAATAATTCATGATGTTGGATGACATGAAATTTCAGTAATTCATGATGTTGAATGACATGAAATTTCAATAATTCATGATGTTGGATGACATGAAATTTCAATAATTCATGATGTTGAATGACATGAAATTTCAATAATTCATGATATTGAATGACTTGAAATTTCAATAATTCATGATGTTGGATGACATGAAATTTCAATAATTCATGATGTTGAATGACATGAAATTTCATCAATTCATGATGATGAATGACATGAAATTTCATCAATTCGTGATGTTGAATGACATGAAGAGGAACTGACAGTCTCTTTTCCCCAATCTTTAACTAATTTTCGGTGTTTCCCAATCGTTATTACCTTTTAACACTTACAGCTATGAAATGGATTCGCGAAAAAGTTAAGTTAGTTATAAACATTGCACATTTCGTGTTCATATCCTTATACTTCCAGTTTATAATCGATACGTTCACTACTATTTAAAACAGAGAGGATGGTAGTGAAGGAATGGATATTTTTGCACTTCGAATAGTAGTAGTAGAAGTAGTAGTAGTAGTAGTAGTAGTAGTTCAAGAAGACCATACTAGGGGATATTTATTATTTGAAATGCAGGAAAGAGCCGCGAGTAAGCAATACGAAAGATGGGTGGAGAATCAGTGACAGCGAAGCAGTCTCTCCAACTCCTAGAACAGGTTTCTTCCTGAGCTTAACGGGGAAACCCAGAGACCCTGATCAATAGGAAAGCTTCTCCGGAGTTTCCCGGGGTTGGGAAAGTGATGTACTTTTATGTCATTATCACCTGAAGGGGTCAGTACATTGCTGTTACTAGCAATACGCAATTAAATTTTGTCTTTATAAGACATGTAGTCTCACAAATGATGTATTCTCACAATGGTGTATTCTCACAAATGATACGTGTATGTTTGTGCTCATTGATTTATCTTTACATATTTATTATTATGCTGTGTATTAGTTTTTCTTGTTTCTGACGCACGAACATTCTGTTTTATTGAAGTCTCCTTCGATGTTGATGGTCTTTTGAGGATAGATGTACCGTACGAATTTCTGCTATCTTCTTCTTCTTCTTCTTCTTCTTCTTCTAATAATAATAATAATAATAATAATAATAATAATAATAATAATAATAATAATAATAATAATAATAATAATAAAGTATTTATTCGGTTTTCATCAAGATCCAGTTATAAAGCGGAAGTGGTTATTCAAGTAGAGTTTGCGACTGCAATAACTTAACTTTAGGGCAGAAGCGGAATCACTGCAAACTTGCGAATCAGGAAACAACAGAGCAAAACGCGTTCTGAATCTGTTCGAGGGTTTTCAAAACCCCGAGCGATAAGCGTTTGACTTTATTGAGAGTGTAAGGGAAACATTCCCCCTTCGACTTCCATTGTGCCTAGATTGCATAGTTGAAAGTCGGGGGGAAAAAAAATTCAGTCCTTTTCCACATTCTAGGTCTGTCTCCAAAGTGCAATATAAAAGCTTGCGAAACTATGATACCAAAATGCTATAAAATTTGTAATAGTTTTTTTTTTATGTTATTGCTGAAGAATTCCATAAACACTAAGGTTCTCCATCAAATTGGCCCGTAAGAGGGTATTGCCGTCTGTGAGCCTCATTCAGCACGCTGTAGGCATTCTTTACAGCGTTCCTTCGTCCCATAATTTTAACCTCTTTCATTTCTTTTTACTGTACCTCCATTCATAGTCTTTCATTCATCTTACTTTCCACCCTCCCATAATAATTGTTTCTCAGTGCAACTGCCAGCTTTTCAACCTGTTACACCCCTGCGACCTTTTACTCTCGATTTTCCTTTTAGCGCTGATTGACCTCATAGGTCCAAGCGCTGGGCCTTCGGCTTAAATTGTATTTTGTATTCTGTTCAGAGAACAGGTCAAGATTTTTGAGACATGGTATATTAATGCTTTTCTATAGAAGGATTATTCAGTTCAAAAGTGAGCCAATATGTATGAAAAGAAAGGGTTTACTCTGGGATGTTTGGCCATGTGTTAGAGCCCTGTAAATTGTGAACCTTGTTGTACACATTCATTTATTGCTATCGGTTCAACAGCCAAGTTCAGAGAACAGTGCTACTGGAGAACTGGATCCTGACGTCACAAGGAAACTGATTTGCTCTGATAAATAGGATATATATATATATATATATATATATATATATATATATATATATATATATATATATATATATATATGTGTGTGTGTGTGTGTGTGTGTGTGTGTGTGTGTGTGTGTGTGTGTGTGTGTGTGTTTAAGATAGGTATTACGTCGTACCTGTAGTAATTAGGGATATAATCCACAATGATGTAAAATCCTTATGTAGTTGTACTATATATATTTCTGTAAAGTAAATTAAAGCTTTAGATCATCAGCTGTGGTCTTCTTCACTCAAATGTGAACAAGACAACATGATAACTTTGACAAATCCTTTGCTGTTTCTCCTAACTTCCATTCCCGGTCTTTCGTTCTTCAGACTGCCCAAACCTTTGCAGGTATCCCTCCGAATAAGGTTACAGCAGAATGAATAAAAGAATGATAAGGGACGCCACAAAGTAGTATTTATAAAAAAAAGTTAAATGTTTGGCTCTCCTGACAAATATTTCTTCGTGAAGAAATTGGAAATTTGAAAGTAGATTTACTCGGCACTTAAAGTTTCAGGTGTGAATCAGTCGAACAGACCTTAAGAGCTGATCCAGGTAGTTGAGATATCTCACGTCCAATTTAACAACAAAGGCAGTGGCAGTTGTGGCTCCGTGGTCGTAGATCGGAGACCAACTCTTGGACCTCTGAAATTCCTAGGAAAATAACAGAAAAGCAGCCTTGAGTACATCCCATCGCATCCCCAGCCAGCAGAATGCCACTTCACCACGCTGCGCATCTGCAGTAGCGAGTCTTTGATGCCGTTGCACGAAAGAACCAATATATCCGACGTGAGGCCCGGAAACAGGAGGCGTATGACTGGGTTGTATTACCTGTGAAACTTCAATAGAAGCGTAGAAGCGCCTCCTCCCACATTCGCGGAAGGGGGCGGAGTGAGAGGGAGGGTTTGTCGCAGACCCCAATCACATGGAGCTCGAGGTCATATTCTGAAATGATTGCTTTCTGCCATCGCTTCTATCTGGGGGAGTGTGTGAGGGTGGGTGAGGCGGGGGGGGGGGGGGGGTGGGGGAGGTGGTATTGTTAGCCCCTGGGGCTAGTGGTGGGGATGGATGAGAGAGTAACAGTGAGGGAGAGACGTCCGTGATAGTGTATAGGTGAGGGAGAGACGGAAGGTTGGTCACCATCATCATCATCAACAGAAGCAATCGGCTGACGATTGCTACGATTGCTATCTCTGTGCATCGATCTCGGGCTGCAAATGGTGCTATAGTAGATTCACATCAACCGTACATCTGCTGTCTAGGCCCGTCCCTTACGACGCTCCTGATTGGCTGTTGATAAGCCAATCAAAGGGCTGGAAACTCAGTCTCTCGAGAGTTCACATAGGCAGGATGTACGTTCCACCTCTCCTGAGGACGGGGAAAATCCTAGCGTTATCGAGATGGATTTTTGTACATTTCACAATTCAACTTGAAATGTTTTCAAGTAGAGAAAACGAATTCACAGGTATGCGAATAAATGTTCCCTTAGGGTAATACTGCGCTCTTATGTGCTCGCCTACCGATTCGATAGCCCCGAGTTCGAGTCCTCTCTCTGCCAACAAGGAATCAGAGGAATTTGTTTCTTGTGATAACAAGTTAATTTCTCTATATAATGTGGTTTGGATCCCACAGTAAGCTGTAGGTCCCGTTGCTAGGTAACCAATTGGTTCCTAGCCACGTAAAAATATCTAATCCTTCGGGCAGCCATAGGAGAGCTGTTAATCAGCTCAGTGGTCTGGTTAAACTAAGATATATTTTCTTTATAGTGTAGTTCATTCTGTTTTATAGTATTGATAAGCTGTATTATCATCAATAATTATATTGCAAAGGAGTTTACCAAAGCAGACGTTTACTATTCTGTTATATAATTATAGCGACTTGGCCTCAACCAGCCAGTAACAAAATTGAGGCTGACAGGAACGGAGATCTCCCGTAGGGAGACACTGCTACTGTAATTGACGCAAATGTGTCCTCTCTCTCTCTCTCTCTCTCTCTCTCTCTCTCTCTCTCTCTCTCGTGATCATCAATTCCGCTTCGATGCAAGACAGGCGTTATATTGTGTTTTCACCAGTTTGTATCTAAATTTGGGCAAAACTTACAAAAGCCTATTTTTCATTGAAACTTCAATATATATATATATATATATATATATATATATATATATATATATGATACATATATACATGCATATATATGAATACGTATATATATGTGTATATATGTTTAAAATCAGTTTCCTATGAAAATTAAATTATTTTGTTTATTCGTACACACACACACACACACACGCACATATATATTATATAAATATATATATATATATATATATATATACATACATATACATGCATATATATGATGTATATGTATATGTATATATATATATATATATGTATATATATGTATATATATATAGATATATATATATATATATATATATATATATATATCTATAGCTATATATATATATGTATATATATATATATATATATATATATATATATATATATATCTATATATATGTATATATATATCTATCTATATATATATATATATATATATAATATAATATATAATATATATATATATATATAATATAATATAGAATATATATATATATAATATATATATATATATATATATATATATATATATATATATATATATTTATATTATATATATATACACACACTCAAGGAGTAAGCAAAATTACCAGTTAAAGCTGAAAGGGAATTCAGTAAGATAAGGCGTTTCAGTTTTCCGCCCAGGGATTAAATAATGAAAGCGAACAACAAAGGCTTGCCTCATACCAAAAGATTTCAGACTGCAGATACCCAGAAGCTATTATGAAATTCCTTTCCAGACTTGCAATCTTCAAAGCTACAGCTCTCAAGGCAGGTAATTCCTGAAACACAACCCTTTTTTGACAAAATGCTTATTTTCTTTACTTAAGGCTTGGGATGTGGAATATATATATATATATATATATATATATATATATATATATATATATATATATATATATATATATATATATATATATATATATATATATAATTTGTATGCATATATGTATCGGTGTACGTATTGTAACTGAGGTGGAGGAATTATTAATACCTAGCTTTTTCGTAGTCTCACACCAGCTCAGTCAGGTGATAAAATAGAAATTATTAGTGATTACAAAATCGCTTCTGTGGCAGCAGTACATAAATATAAAAGATATCTTAAAACCATTTAAGAACTAATTGTCTAGAAATATTATGGACAAGAAGTTCGTCCAATTTGTACTATACCAGGCCGTTGTTGATCAAATCAAAACGCTTTTTCTAAATTACACATGCTTCGAGAATGTTTCATTTTATTTATATTGTCTTTGCGTATTTTATGATGCCATTTCTCATTGTATCTTGCCAACTGACAAATGGTATTTACATTTTTTATGGTGCAGCACACCTCGATTGTTTAAATCAATTATGTAATTTTACTTACTCCTACTGTACTGATTTCATTTCATTGCCTTCAGCTGTAGCTAATATTTCTTATTTTCGTCTTATATGTCGTCTCACTTCATCGTCAATCCGCTCACGTGAGTTGATTGATCTCACAACCTTATTTTCATCGATATTCCAATTGAAACATCGAAACCTTCTCTTCCTGCCACTTTTTTCGTGATAAAATCTATGAGAAGGGAAAATAACAGTGGTGAAGTAACATTCCCTTGTTGCACACCGTGGTTTACTGCAAATTCACCTGAGAGATTCCGTCAACCTTAAGTTTGCTCCTTCTTCGTTGACTAAGCTTTACATATTTAATTGAAAGGCATTACTCATTTAGTACTTTCAGTACATGTGTATGGATAGGTTCCATTCACTGGAACATAATATGTGTGGACTGGATTTTCTAACGCCCTGTTTCCAACCTTAGTTGCCTCGTTCCATATTCTGCAAAACTATCTAGTTTAGTGTATGAGGTATTTATATATATATATATATATATATATATATATATATATATATATATATATATATATATATATATATATATATATATGTGTGTGTGTGTGTGTGTGTCCAATAAGAGGTCGAGGCAAAACAGCTCATGTATCGGGTTACCTTAAACACGCACACACACACACACACACACACACACACACACACACACACACACATATATATATATATATATATATATATATATATATATATATATATATATATATATATATATATATATATAATGTGCATTTGTGTCATATCGCTTATAATGTGTATCTCGTAAATTTTAGCTGACCAAAAAATCATTAATTGCCAAAACTTGTTCGAAAAGGCAAACCAGTCATTTTTGGCTTTTATTCTGAACATACATAGAAAAAGCGGAGGCTTTGGTGTCTCACTTTTATTCTCCCGCCCCCTTTTCTTCGCTCTTCGTCCGTTTTTAATTATATCCCTCAAGTAATTACTCATCAGTAACATGGCGTCATTTCCCCCAAAACATTTAATTGAAATGTCTCCATTTCAGTGAAATTGCCTTAACAAGTGGGAAGGGAGATTTCCAAGCGTTTTAGGAAGGTTACCTGCAAAAGAATATGTTAAAAAGCATACAACTTCTAAAGTTAATAACTGGTTGTCGCCGTGGGAGAGCTGAGGATCCAGCCATTTCCATCTTCAAGTTTGATTTGAGATTCCTCACGAGCGTCCAAGATTACTGCAGTTGGTTCTGATTTTTGCACCCCCCCTTTTTTTTTTTACCATTCCCAAAAGTCGCCAGACATTTGAAAGTTCCAATCAACCGGATCTGAGGGCTGGTTAAATTCAGCGAAGCAATTGTAAAATAAGAAGCACTCGGTAACATATTGCAAAGAGTATGACGAGGCAGTAGGATTGTGAGCGCTCATTATGTCGTTCACATCTCGGTCTTCTACGTATATTTCATCGTCCTCGTACCCTATAGCTCTAATTGTTCCCCGAGTTTTAATTGCTAGAGAGAGAGAGAGAGAGAGAGAGAGAAGAAGAAGAGAAGACGAGAGAGAGAGAGAGAGAGAGAGAGAGAGATTACGGCTCAAACCTGCTCAAAAAAGACTGGATCTCTTTTGATAAGAGGGAAATTCTTGTATCTTGCTAATCACATACTACAGACGATAAAGTTTCGGTGAGTTTCCTTAGTCACTAATTTTGATTTCACAACTGGAAAGAAACGAAATGAAGCTACCATATTTCAGATTAGCAGCGTCCCAATTCTTTTAAGTAGAACAATGCTATTGTCTTTAAGGGGATAGGAAATGCAACCTCGCAACATCGCAGGCTTCCTATTTATAAGAGATTTTCTCCTGTCCATCAGAACTAATTGCGATTGGCGGATGCCGCTATTTCCAGGGCCTTGCAACATTCTCGTAGTTGGTTTGAAAGGAACTCCCTGATTGAGATGCTTCTGCTGTATGCCGTGATGCAAGACGACTGACTGCCTTGCCTAAGTCTCTGGCTCTCATGAGAGAAAAAGGATTTTTATGAGCTTGATCTAGGATGTTTATATTACGTTGCTGTTGTTATTGTTTTAGAAACAGTTTCAGAGACTGGCCTTTTCGATTTTATTGTCGTGTCGTGTAATGAACGGTTAGCCTAAAGATTATGGGTTATCATAAGTTTCTGGCGTCTAGACTAATGAACATGTTTGCGTCACAATTTCCGTTTTGTTCATGGAAAGATGGGTTGAGCAAGACAGAAAGCCTCGAGGACATTGCCAGTTGTGAATATATTAGTATAACAGGCGGTTATTCCATGTTTTCCTTTCCCTTCCTTTTCTGGCCTATCTGTAGCGCATCCACATAACTTGATAATCTGTATTCTGTTTTTTATTTCCAACGTCGGGTAATCTTCCGAAGATATTTCACTCTTATAGTCAGACATCTTTTATTTGTTTTCATTGTTGCAAATTGGTTATCCACCTCAAACACAGATGGGTAGTCGGGTTAGCCAATTTATTATTTGCGCAGAAAACCATGAAAATACATTGAAATTATATAATGGTACATTGACATTATTCGTAGGTACTCCCTTGCATTCCTATTAAGATTGTCTGCACACGAAAATTATTTTAGGTGAAGGTAGTGATGTTAAAACCTTCTTACTCTCCACAGTTCTGCAGAGGCTTATGTCAGGATTTATAGAAGTCCTTTTGATAATGAGCACGTTTTGGATGACTGGATGATATCGCATCCAGTCATCTATCGGTTTTTGACCTCAATGCAGACTCTCTCTCTCTACTGATGAACAGTAAATCAAGTGCCTTGCAGAATTGCATGCTTGCGCTACGAACGCGAATGGTTCGTTTTGTATTTTGCTTTCAGTGAAAAGGAAATTAGAACTTGTAAATCTAATTGAGAGAGAGAGAGAGAGAGAGAGAGAGGAGAGAGAGAGAGAGAGAGAGAGAGCGCCATGAACATGAGTGGTGCGTTTGTATTTTGCTTTCAGTTAAAGTTAGTTAGAACTTGTAAATCCAGTTGAGAGAGAGAGAGATAGAGAGAGAGAGAGAGAGAGAGAGAGAGAGAGAGAGAGAGAGAGAGAGTAAATTCACACTGTCATTACCCTGATGCTGAAACAAAACGAGTCAATACACCAAAAATATGATTAACGTTAAGAGCAGGCCGAAAAGTGCTATTTGGAATGATGGCCATGGCCGACTCCTTTGCCCCCTTCATCCCCTTAGCCCCACCCCAACCCCACCCCCCCAAAGCTCTTCGCACTAATGCATTTGGCAGCAATATCGATTCGACAGTTCTTTCTCTCTGGGTACGACACTGCAGTCCTCTGACTTACGTGAAAGAAGCAAAGAGGACGCAAGAATCTTTATGATACTTTTTTTCTCTGTCATAATGGAAAATAAATACGCTTGATTTGCAAAGGTTTGCTTCACTTGCATATGAAAATACGGATGATATTTGATTATCTATGCAGTTTAGAGTGACTGCTTGATTATATAATTATCAGTTTCTTTCTGGGGACGGATCGTTGTAGTCTGTTTCTGGAATGTCCTTTGTATTCTGACATAAGCAGGGAATACTATACCTGGTTGCCTTTTGATTTTAGTGAGTTACAGTGGCAGAGAGAGAGAGAGAGAGAGAGAGAGAGAGAGAGAGAGAGAGAGAGAGAGAGAGAGAGAGAGGGGTGGGCCTGATTAGTTTTTCTCTTTCTACCTAGCTGTTCAACCACTTTAATCTTAACTAATTACTTAGAAACAAATGCTTTGGACAAGACCCTTTATAATCTTGAAATGTGACTCCGAGGTCAATAGGCTATGATAATAATAAAAGTAGTTTTTATTTTCCTCTGTTAAGTCACTGCTTTTGATCAGTTTTTAGTCAGACAGCGTACAGCAGTGGAAATTCCTCATTTTGGTTAAGCAGCCTGTAAGTTTTGCTCGTCTTTTGATTTTCAGTTTGAAAATTATTGATTGTAAAATATAATAAAAAATATTGCAAGTTGTTGACGTGATTATTGAATAGGGCTCTTTTTGTCTTTAACATTCTCAGTTAGGGCTCTTTCATTGTAAAATAGTATCACAATTATTACAAGTTCTTGTTTCGATCATTAAAAAAATGGCTCTTTTTTTGTCATTAGCAGACAATTATAAATGCTAGGAGGTAGCTTTTGAAGGGAGTGCATAAATCGAAATAAATATCCTTGAGATGGGTTTTTGTGAATGTTTCTCTTTGAGGTTTTTATCTGCTTAATCGAGAGTAAAGCACACAAAATATTTTTTTTCAGTTTCCTCTTGCCTCGTAACTGAAAGGTTCATCCGGTATTCATCTCGAGTGATTAAATGGGCATCAATCTTTATGAAGGTGCGATTAACCTCGATTCATCAATCTATATCAACTGGGGATTAAAGAATTTCGTGACCAAAGCATTACGAAAGACTTCTCTTTTCAGCAGACGGACGCGAATGTAATGACTGCCGATCGTTCTTAATGGCCGCTGATATTCTAATCACTGTCTCTCTATCATGATCAGTTACAGCTGCAGTGTAGGGTCTGCGGTGGGAGGTTGAAACCAACATTCTTTGGAGGCTTGAATTTCAAGTCAGTGGCCCCTTGGTGTGCTTGTTCCAGGTGAATAGGTTTCATCTACTAGACTAATAATAATAATAAACGGACAAAGCATAAAGTCCCAACATAAGACCAATTAGTGACACGATGGTTTAGCATATCCTATTCAGTAACCCAAACGGCTTATTATGGTAATGGTAAAGCATTCCAAAAGGTGTAGTCTAATTATGTGGTGTTATTACACACTGCTTGACATGTGAAAGGCATGTAATGATGCAGTTTCAAGAATTTGTATATTTTCTTTGCACACTGACATATTCCCAGAAATATGTCCCAACTTAGGTTCCAAATTTGTTATTAACTTAATGGGGCTGAATTCAGTTCCTACATTCAAGAAATTAAAACGGTATGTTATTCTCGTGTTGGTCTTGCTAACCAAAATTTATAGCATTAAGACAACGAACAAATTGTCGAAAGATGTTTAGTCACAAAACATGTCGCGGTGGTGAGATAGTTGAAATAGCTACCGAAAAGTTAAAATAGTAAAAACCAAAGGTGAGATAGTTAAAATAGCTACTGAACAGTTGAAATAGTAAAATAGAAACAAACAGCTGATATCAAATTTCTCTTCAGTATCAGCAGTTCAACTGTTTCCCTTCAGATACTGTCTTTGTGTTCATTTATATCGGCCGAAACATCAATGAACTTTTCTTCTTCAAATAACATCTATGTGTCCGAGTTTATATTTGTCGCGCCACCTCCCCTTCGGGCTCTTTCATTTTCCCAGTATTTACCCAGCAAACCGACAGCGTAATTGGATCTAGATTTGGGCTTGATAGGTTAAACCAATTAAACGGTCCATTCATCAGTGCATAACCACTGAGCCGAAAAATGCATATTTCCATCGCGATCTCTGGCAGCCAATTCCTCACCGAAGCCAAGAGGAACTTTTACCCGAAATGAGATTCTATCCCACTGCAGTCGACCAGTGCCAATCAAACTCTTGCCGAAGGCTACGGCAGTAAAGGCAATTCTTTCATTTTGAGAGCGAGTGATTCGCTCAATATCGGCGTGGAAACATAATCACAGCTTTCATTCATCTCCCATTCACCTTGCGAATGGGTGTAAGGATATGGCGGAAAAGAGGGACAGGTGTTCGGAATCTAATCTTGCATTCCAGTGGAGGAAAGAAGTCTTTTCAAAAGGAACGGTAATTCTCGCTTGATTCCAAGTCCGCTTTTTCTCTCTCTCATTCGTGGACGGTCATTTCCCTTCTATCTTCTCGACTCTGGGTGGTAGAAAGGCCAAAGGAAAGTAGCACTTGAATGAAGTTAAAAAGGAAATTTTCATACTTAGTGAATTTATTTGTATGGGATATTCACTGTTGAGTTATAAAATTAGTAAACTGTTCTTGGTAAAGTTGTAATTATCTTTACATTGCCATTGACAAAGTAGCAACAATCTCACTGCGATAATGTGTTACAAGTTCTTACCGAAAGTAACTTTGGTAAATTATAGCAGTCCACATTTTACCCGTATTAGAACTGCAACATTTCTTACTTTTAACTATGTCAAACCGGCACCATTCCATATTATAATTAATTCGCTAAAAGTAATATATAAGCAATAATCTGTTGCCTATATATTCCGTATATAATATATATATTATATATATATATATATATATATATATATATATATATATTATATATATTATTATATATATATATATATGTGTGTGTGTGTGTGTGTGTGTGTGTGTATGTGTATATATATATATATATATTATAATATATATATAATATATATATATATATATATATATATATATAGTATAAATATAATATATATATATATGTGGAAGGACTTTTAAGATTGGTGAATTGGTTCTTACTTTTTCACTCTTCGCTGTTCATGAGTCATGCGTTTATGATCAAAATTTCATACTAGTTTTTCTGAACTTCTAATCTAATGTCTGTGTTATTTTTATTTATTTATTTATTTATTTTTAATCTTTCTTCTGAATACTTTTTGCTTTCATTTCCTGTCTCTTGCATTAATGGTTCTTTTGTGTCAAGTAAACGGTTTATCAGAGCAGTTCATACGTGTGGCTGTGTATATATACACACACACACACACACACACACACACACACACATATATATATATATATATATATATATATATATATATATATATATATATATATAATTAGTATATATCCCTTTACTTCGAAGTTCCGATACTTCCATTACGAAGACCACTCAAAGTTTTCAGTGAGTGGCGTGACAAGTTATCGAAGGCACGAAAGTTTTGCGGCGCCCAAATGTCTTGGGAGTTTTCGTCGTTTCCACTTAAAAGCTGTTAATTCAACCCGGGATTTATCCTTCCGCCCACCCTTGCACTCATGGTACGGATTCTTCCTCGGATAAAGACAATCTCAATTAGGGGAGCGTCTCCGACTGGTTGCTGCTGGGTCTCTCTCTCTCTCTCTCTCTCTCTCTCTCTCTCTCTCTCTCTCTCTCTATCATTTTATACACATATATATAGTATATATAAATATAGCCATGTATATAAGTAAATAACTTCTTCGGTTATAACAGGATACGTCTCAAGTATGAAAGGCCCATCAAAACACTAGTTTACAGCTAAGGAATATAAATTTCGGTGAACTGACTTCCACCTTTATCTAGTAGTGATAAGGGTGGAAGTGAGTCCACAGAAACATATTCCTTAACTTTATACCAGTGTATTAATGAGCCTTTTAGGCTTCAGATGTGTGTATATATACATACAGTATATCTAAATTCTCCGCAGTACATGACAGTATTATAATCTACCTATTCCAAGTAGTCTTTTTGGCCTATTATTCGTTCAAGATAAAAAAAAAAAGAAAAAAAAAAAACTTGAACGAGCCGAGCTTCCTCCCATTTCAGGTTCAATGGAAGAACTTCACACAATAGTCTTGGAGAAAGTTTTAATCGTAGAGGCGAACGATTAAAGAAAAGAAACGGAAAATTGGGTTAGAGGTAAGAATTGGCTTTAAAGGGAACACTATTCAAATCACCCCCTCTGCTAATTATGCACGGGTTCCGAGTCCAAGATTAGTCTTTATATATATATATATATATATATATATATATATATATATATATATATATATATATATATTTATATATATTATATAGTCTCCATCGAAGAATTCACACACACATAGTATATACGTATTTACATATATGATAACTATTAATATATACTACATAGAGATGAATATGCACATCGCACACACACCACCACACACACACACACACACACACACTTATATATATATCTATATATATATATATATATATATATATATATTATACATACATGCATATGTATGAACAATATTCCTTTTATTAAAGGTGGGTATTAAAGGTTTAGGGCAAATAGGTATGTATGTTACAAATTTGTTGTGGGGGGGTTGACTGTCCCACCCCCATGGTTTGCCCTATTTATTTATATATATATATATATATATATATATATATATATATATATATATATATAGTATATATATATATAGATATATATACATTATATATATATATATATATATATATATATATATATTATATATATATAGATATATATAGAATATATATATATATATATATATGTATATATGATAGAGAGAGAGAGAGAGAGAGAGAGAGAGAGAGAGCAAAGGAGAGCAAATTAGCGGGGTGGCCCCTCTGGAAAGGACCTACTAGGAATAGATTAAAAAAAAAAATTGCCCTTAATGGAAGCACAAGTTCTCTAATGATGCGGTGCTTGAACTTGGCTTCAGTCTGGCTCTCTTGTATAATGAGTGGATACCGACTAATTTTTCAGCCCGGTTCATACTGCAAATGGGTAACCTCCCCCAAATTGTTTTGGGGGTTTGGGAGGGTGTTGTCTGTACTTGAAAGAGGCCTCGTATGTCAGTTCCCATAATGGAAACGATGGTTTTAATGATGTCTAGACAAAGCAGGCGTCGGGCTTCTAGTATATCACTATTACTTTATGTCATGCCATGAAGTTTATGAACCTCGTCCTCCAGATGTCACGGATTTAAGTCGTGGAATCTTGTATACTTGTGTAAAGTTGAGTGCATAATAATTTGAAAATGGGTAATTGTGCTGACTTCGGGAGGTGAAGATGGACGTTCAAACGGGCACACTTTTCATATATATATATATATATATATATATATATATATATATATATATATATATATATATATATATATATATATATATGAATTTCGACCAGTTAGAAATCAGTGCTAGGGTATCAGCAGTTATTATTATTATATTATTCAGAAGATGAAACCTACTCTTATTGAGCGAGCCCACAGGGGCTAGTGACTTCAAATTCAAGCGTCCAAACATATCTTGCAGTATATCACATCATTTTCTCTTTGGTGTTGCTTTTGGATCGGTGGTTTTTTGCGTTTACGTCAAGTTACATGAAGATACAGAAGAAACAGTTACTGCAATACTTTTTCTTAACACCTTGAGCTTATTGAAGTCTGATGTCGCCCTCGATGTGCAGATATACAAAGGAAAATTAATTTCCTGATTTGTGTTGAAGTTTGTACTTACGTAATTGCGTTGTCATATGTAATTCGGTTATATAGATTTATATCTTGAAATTGATGGCTTTCCAGACTTGTTCAGTAATAACAATGATAGTTATTGTGGATTTACCTTAAGATAATCTTTAATAATAAAATCCGGGTGGATCTTGTTTGTCCTTTCCCGTTTGTCACTGGCGAAGACGTGACACAGCCATCTACCCCCTGCAAACCGGTTTGTCCGGCCCATGTGGAAGCTGGTTAGGTAGGGGAATGGATGGTAGACGAGACATGCATCCTCCTCTGTAAATCTGTTTGTCCGCCCCTGGTGCATCGAGGTAGGTACGGGATCGGGAGGGTCATGCTCGTAATAGTAATCACAATGATTGCATGCCTACGCTATCCAGTCTTTCTGGCCGAAAATGCGATGAGGCGTGAAAGCAATGAATTCGGTTGCATATTATAATTCGCTGTATTATTTCAAACACTCAGACACGCTTCTGTCAGTTAACCATCATTAGAAATAAAGTTCACTGAAGATGGAAATTAAAAGGGGGGGAAAAAACCTCGTTGTGGTTGTCAGCATCAATTACGGATTAGACCGACTTTAAAAAGCAAACTCACTGGGATCATTTTTCAGAAACAGTCCATTAGATTATTAAGTGGTTTTATCGCTTCCCATTTGTCGTCTTCACTCTCTTCGTGGGCGTCAAGGTTTCAGGATATTGAATCGCTACTGCTAAAAGACCTCGTATCGTAATGGGCCGTCAGTGGCTAAAGACAGGATAATAATTCGAGTTAAAATATGTATAATTAAACGCTACTTCTTTTGTAAAAGCTGTTTTTTTTTTTTTGTACAAACCTAGTTTTTTATATGATTATATATATATGTATATATAAAAATGTTATATATACAAATATACATATACGTGTAATATATATGTATAGTTATATATATTATTATATATATATATATATATATATATATATATATATATATATGCATTTTTATATGTATATATTATATTATATAATTATATTATATATATATATATATATATATATATATATATTTATGACTGGTAAAAGTGTTCTGTAACAACAGAATTCATCTAATAAAAGGAGCCCATAAAAAACACCAAAATGTAGAGAGAAAAGTACTATATTTCAGAGACTGCTGTCTCTCTCTTCAGGTATATGAATGAGAAAAGTTTACAGAAAAGGTGGTTTATTTACAAGAGATTCGTCCCACCAATAAGCCAATTTAGGTCACCCCCGCTGATAATCTTCCTTAATCTTCTTAAGCGTTGGTTGAATGAACACTGCCGTCGACGATGTCGATGTCCAATTCCCTTTTGAGATGTTCATTACCTGCTTCTCTTTTATTAAGCGATTTCCATATTTGACTCTTGTAAACCGGCAGTTGCTGCTATAAATTACACGTGACATATTCCAGTTTATTCTATGGTTTATGTTCATTTATATGATTTGAAAATAGCCGAGTTTTCTGTTGTCCATACCTAACTGACCGTTTGTGTTGTATTAATCTCTGGGGAATGATTTACCTGTAAATCGATGTAAGATTGGTCAACAGTCCTGGCATGGGCTATCATATACCCAGAGTCTTTGGGCGATGTCTTTTGTTGGACGTTTAATCAGGGATTTGGCTAAGGTATTTGGGTAGGTAAATGCAAAGGGTTTGGATTTCCCAAGGGTGTGAGTTACTCTCTTAATCGTCTCCAAGGTGGGGAATTTTTATTTTATTTTTAGTTGGGTGTGTCTCTGGTCTTGTCTTTAGGGGGTCGTAGAAATTACGTTTGCTTTTTGAATTGCTTTTCTCAATTATATGGTCAGGATACTTTAAAGATGAAAGTTGCTTGCGAATTAGTTCAAATTCTTTTTCAGGAATCTGGGGAACAAATTCATAAGGCTCTTAAGAGCCTTACGAATTTGTTCCCTCAGATTTCCTGGAAAAAGAAATTTGAACTAATTCGCAAGCAACTTTTCATCTTTAAAGTATCCTGACCAGTATAATTGAGAAAAGCAATCAAAAAGCAAACGTTAATTTTCTACCGACCCCTAAGACAAGACCAGAGACACACCCAAGCAATAAAATAAAAATTCCCCACCTGAGACGATTAAGAGAGTAACTCACACCCTTTGGGAAATCCAACCCCTTTTGCATTTACCTACCAAATACCTTAGCCAATCCCTGATTAAGTCCAACAAAAAGACATCGCCCAAAGACTCTGGGGTATATGAGATCCCATGCCAGGACTGTGACCAATCTTACATCGGATTTACAGTTAATCCACTTCCCCAGAGCATAATACAACACAAACGGTCAGTTAGGGTATGGACAAACAGAACTCGGCTATTTTCAATCATAAATAAATTGAACATAACCATAGAAAAATTAAACTGGAATGTCACGTGTAATTTATAGCAGCAACTGCCGGTACAAGAGTCAAATGATGGAATCGGCCTTAATAAAAGAGAAGCAGGTAGAATGAACATCTCAAAAGGAATTGGACATCGGACATCCGTCGACGCAGTGTTCATTCAACCAACGCTTAAAGAAGATTAAAGGAAGATTATCAGCGGGGGTGACCTAAATTGGGCTTACTTGTGGACGAATCTCTTGTATAAAATACCACCTTTTCTGTAAACTTTTCTCATTCATATACCTGAAGAGAGAGACAGCAGTCTCTGAAATATAGTACTTTTCTCTCTACATTTGGGTATGGTTTTTATTGGGGCTCCTTTTATTTTGATATATATATATATATATATATATATATATATATATATATATATATATTTATATATATATATATATATATATATATATATATATATATATATATATATAGAGAGAGAGAGAGAGCAGAGAGAGAGAGAGAGAGAGAGAGAGAGAGAGAGAGAGAGAGCGAAAGAGAGAAGAGAGAGAGAGATCCGTAACAGACGAAAATCTCCATAATGGAAGAAATTAGGCCAATTGCTCTTGAGAGTGGGTTCCTTTTTGAGGGCCAATTACGAAAGGTTGCATCGAACAATATGATTGAAAGAGAAAACTCCGTCTATACAAATGGAAGAAAATCCACCGTACCTTTTTTTTCTCTCTCTTTCTCTCTCTTACTTCATTCGCCCGGAAATTTGGCCATCGGCGTCTCATCCATCTTCTTAGAGGGTCTTAAAGGGAAGCCAAAGGATTTGGAAAAATCAGTTCATCATCTAATTTCATGGGTCTCTCTCTCTCTCTCTCTCTCTCTCTCTCTCTCTCTCTCTCTCTCTCTCTCTCTCAAGATAAGACCACGGAACGAAAATTTATTCGGATATGTATGGTGGAGGTAAAGTATTTTCGTGCACAATTTTTAAAAGGTTTATTTTGAGATTAAAATCCAAAGTCCATTTAGTACAGCATTAGCGAGGCACTAAAATCGCCTACCATTTCGCTAAACAGATTCACGCATGGAAGCAAAAGCTCTCATAAGCGAGTTAGTCGGCATGAAAAATGCAGAGGCTGATTATCATTCGATTTAGTCAGCATAACATCATTTTCATCTTGCAGTGAGAACGAATGCAGATAATGCTGATGGTGATTTTGGGAGAAAATAGTGACAACGATTGCTTCGAAAGAGGTCATTCCCAACACTGAACACTGAACTTGATAGTAGTGATAATTGTACGATGATGATGTTCATTATTCACTGCTAAATGATATATGTATGTGTAAATACTATTCAGCGGGTTGTATATGACGCTTGAATGTAGTATGGATGCTGGTCCAAGTTGTCGATTTTGATACCGTAGAAGTATGAGGCTATAATTTAAGTCCAAAGATATCTACACTATTTTAAATCATTTATCTTTATTAATTAGATACCTGATACCTGTCAACTGTAGAGTAGGGCGCTTTAAAGGGCGTGATGCTACTTCTCCCTTTCGGAGTATTTCCAGTGATGGATCGTATTTCCCTGTCATTCTCAGAATTAGTAGTCTTGCCAGTAGAGTTAGTGAATACGCTCAGGAGGCTATCATTTTATTTTTTGACGTAATAACATAATCCTTCTCTGACCCTTCTTGGTATATCGGATTAATTAACTAGTTTCAGTAATCACATAATCCACAAAGCATTTATGTCAGTATTTTGATATATGCAATTTAAAAATTACTTTCATTGAGAATATTCCTGCTTTAGTGTCTGTAATCGTATAATTCACATCCCACAAAGCATTTATCTTAATATTTTAATATCAGTTATTTAAGTTACTTTTATAGAGAATATATTTTGTGTACATTATTTAGCGTCGGTAACTTTACAATTCCTTCCCTTAGAGAATGATTTATCTTTTCATCTGCCTTCTGTGTAATTCTGATTCCTCGTTAGAGGAAGCATTGTTGGCAACAGATTACGTCCTGCTACAAATAAATTGCCTCAACCTTTGTTGTCAAGAACATTGTATACGTTGTTTTAGAGATTTATACAGTTCTCAGTCAGAGCTCTTGTCCTGAATCTAATATATTTCTCTTACAGTTTATCTTTTCTTAAATTCTAAGTAACTTAAATGGTCTTTGTTGTAGAGAGTAGTATTTTTCTGTTCTAGAAAAAGTTATTATTTCCAGCTCCTTGTTATAGAAGATATCAACTCATAATTTGATGTTAGTCACTAATTAATTTTATTAGATATTATTTATGAAATCATTGAAATCACCAAGCTTTCAATTCTGTGAACGGGGAATATCTGCTACCTCCTAACACTACAGTGCCCTAGTTTGGAGAATATTTATCAAATGATTTGCTGTGGGTAACTCAATTTGGAGTTCCAGTTGCAATTCATCTGGCCATTTGATGCCTGATCCAATTATTGGAAATCATTGTCTCGATCGTTTTTGATTTGTTATGAATCACTTCTCTGTGCCAATTGCAGTTCCTGGGAATGGAAACTAGCACGGGTTTTCTTTATTTCCTGGAACACACAGTTTCTCATCCATTTATCTCCTGCCAGTGTTGGTTTCCTCAGTGATGATTATACAGTGTGGGTTGGTGTTCACTCTTCGCCATTTCTGTTTGGTCGTCATAAATATTCATAGTTATACCTTAGGGTAAGGGATTAGTTGGCCAGCAGGGGAACGGCTGGAGACTTCCATCATAAATTGATTGTCTGTTGACATATTATATTCGTTTTCGCGAATAAGGGTAAACGCGCTCTCGTCAATAAGAAGCCAAATACCTATCTGCATATAAATGGATGCATATCATTTATTAAAATTTAGACAGAATGATTTGGTAGGCAATTTAGTTTATCTCATGTTTATGAAAAATCTCCCAATCGAATACATAACAAAACATAAGTAAATAAAAGCTGACCAGGATACGATTTCGGTCATACAATTGTATTAGGGTTCTCTATGAAAGATATTGCTATAGAGCAACAGGATTCAACGGGCAGCATCTTGTACCATGAGCGGCTTATAAGGTGACGTACCCCCTACATTGTCTGAACAAGGAACCAAAATTAGATAATATACTACGTGAATAGCTTAACGAGTTTTATGTCACTGAGACACTGGCCGAAGAAGTTGTCAAAAAGCCGAAGAGTGTGCTGTCTACTCCGAAAGATGTGGAAAATGCTGAGTTATGAAAAAGAGGGGTTAAGGCCCCCTTTAGAAACGGCTCTCGAATTTTGGATTTTGACTAAAACCTTCTTGGGGGCGAGTGGAGTCTGTGGTGAAAATTTGGTAGACCAAACTTTCTTAGTGTAGGCGCGCATAACGAACAGACAGACAGAAATTGCCATTTATATAGTATACTATAGATTAACGAAAATATCTAATCAGCTGTTCCTTAATAGAGATGACAGCTTGTAGGTTAAAAATAATAATAATAAAAAAAAAAAAAAATAGAAGAATAAATCTATCCCTGTCCATAGACAGGTGGCTGGAGATAATGGATTCTGGGGCAACATCTGTAGAAAGCGTTGGAATTTGGATCGAATATTAAGGAAAAATGGAGATGTAATTGTACTACGCAAAACTTTCTCAAATTTGGTGGTATATATTTATGTATAATTTTTTTAAAATCTGCTAGGTGTCGTCTGGGAATCTTATCTTCATACCCCAGGATAACAGATTCTCATTAATGGCATTCTGCGTTGCCTTTTACAATATTGCCTTACCTTTAAGGATATTCAATTGAAAATGAATTATGGGTCCTCGAGTATAGTCCTCTATTGTATTCATATCAACTCTAGTGGTATTTATGCTAGCCATATGTACCATGGAAAATGTAGGTTATCATACCAATGTTGGCCATTAAGATTTATGAGGTCATGATAAGATTTTGCACTAAAAGAGATAATATTTTCATGAGATTTCTCCAAGTAACATCATTAGAAAAATACGGGAAATTCTTGATGTCTTCGTGAAAGCATCAACCAACTTATACGAAAGGTTTCTTCTTGATTTTTCATTAAATTTCTCATAGGAAAATGCTGGGAATTCTTGAGGTCTTCGTGGAAAACTCTACGAACTTATACGAAGCGTTTCTCCTTTTTCAAGAATGAAACTCCCACAAAGGAAAACAAATCCCCGATCATTTATTCACTCGACTTGGCGTCCCATCCCGCAGCGACTGAATTGAGCTGACAGCGTGTGATATTCAAATGGACTGGCACTTAATTAAGACCTCCGCAGGCCAATCGAACTGTAAAACCCTTCCCATTTATCATTCATGATCAAATCTCCCTAATTTTCGCCCTTATTTTTATCATCCGGTCTCGCAGAGGGAGGTTTCGAGGATTTCATGGTACCGTGAATTGCCCGGAGATTTTAGTTATTCTGAACAAATTGGTTGATTAATCAAGGTAATCCATGAATGTGAGGTAACGAAATAACCGGAGTGACTGTAAAATAAATGTTCGAGTCTTTGCGTAATTCGCAAATTTATTAGTTTCATTTGTGATTTGGATGAGCCTTCAATTCCTTTGCAACTGAAAATTAAAGGCTTTGGAAGGTTTCCCTTTTTTCCTCTGTTGGAAATTCAGCTTTTATGACCAGGGGTGGTTTAATGTCAAAATGCACATACTGCTGGATAGCACCCGTCATTCATTCACCCTCAAAGACAACTTTATGACCTAGAGTAAGTATGACAATTGATGATAGATTCATACTAGCACCCGTCATTCATTCATCCTCATAGACAATTCTGTGACCTAGAGCAAGTATGACAATTGATGATAGATTCATACTAGCACCCGTCACTCATTCACCCTCGGACAATTTTCTGAACTAGAGTAAGTATGACAATTGATGACAGATTCATACTTCCTGATAGCACCCGTCATTCATTCATCCTCATAGAGAGTTTTATGCCCTAGAGTAAGTATGACAATTGATGACAAATTCATATTAGCACCCAATTCATTCACCCTCATAAACAATTTTATGACCTAGAGCGAGCACGCCATTTGATGACAAATAGAGGGTGTAAGAAATGTCCGTCGTATTTCTTCATTCAAAAAGCGTTTTGTCCCGCCCTCACTCTCCCCATGCAAGTCATTGATGAAATTTTTAACAGAGGCGACGCTCAGTTTCAGCTGTCAATTATAAGAGAGGGCTTTCCCCTTCATTTCGTTCCTCGGCTGGAGATTGGCGAAGATCCCTAACTGCCGTAGCAGGTTAGAAGAAAGATTTATCTCCTGATGTACTGCGTGAATGTTATGCGCTAATTCCCCCTTTTCTTCTCGGAGCGAAAGTTATTCCTGATTTCTCGTTATCTTGTGTCACTCGGTGCCGGGAGAGAATCTTTTTCGTTTCTTGTTCGATTTTTTTTAATTTCTATTTTTTATTTCCAGTAGATTGCGCATTTGTCCCCCCTCGTCTACAGTCGTCACTAGAATCACCCATCGTCCATCTTACTTGGGATTTTGAAAGATTATGTGTTTTCTAAGTTATCATAAACTCTTCGATGGTGAGAGTTTGGCTCTTGAGAAATTTTTGGAAATATGAATAGAGACTGGTGTATATCGGGTTTATTTGCGGTAAAGAATTATAATCCCATTCCAGGAAGTTAAACACACGTGTGTTTAATATCCTATTATGTCCATGGAAAATGGGAATAAATCGTCTACGGACATCATTATTTCTTCATATTTCTTTGAAGTTGGATCTTGAGGCTTTCTAGTGACAAGCGTATCCAAAAAAAGCAAAAGAATTTGAGACATTAAGATGGCATCGGGGCTATTACAATTACACACACATAACATACTTACATACACACACACACATTATATATTACACCCCACCATTGTATATATATATATATATATATATATATATATATATATATATATATATATTTATATATATAGATGGATATATATAAGAGCCTAGTGATTGAAGCTCTCTGTTGAGGTCTCTTGTTTCACGTGCAACCAGCTTCACAAAGATACCCAGAAGAGCATCGTTAACCGAATGAAGGATTATTAAAAACGCAATCAGCCTCCGCTCGTGAATAAGTAATGACTCAATTAAGCGATACAGTCATTCATGTAATGACATCCTTTTATTGCTCGAACACCCACTTCCCCTTCCCAGCTGCAGCACAGATCTCAATTATTCGTTAGAATACGCGCTCCTGAATAGCATACAAATACATTTCGAGTCTATTTGCAGCTGTAATCTTCCACAAAGGACTCGGTATCAAAGAGAATGGCCTCGATAAGCCTTGAGCTCATTTGCTGACATCTCTTGGCATGCTGTGCAGGAGAAAGCTACTTGATGGACACCTTTGAAAAAAGAACATAAGAAGGCGCATAAGAAGGCATCTGGGAGATAGATGGTGTACATATATATATATATATATATATTCGAATGAGGATCAAAGACTGGAGGAATAGCAGATGCGTCTCTGCTCTCCTGTCTGTTTTAGGTCAAGTTGATTCCGATGCTGAGGAGGAGGAATGCGGTGGCGTTAACGAAAGTCAGCTTTTTGAGCAAAGACATAAATAGACAAGTTAATGAATACATAACTACATAAATAAATTACTAATTTATTTAATTATTTGTTTAGTTAACTACTTATGTAGTTATGTATTAATTTAATTATTTTTTTATTTAAATTTTTAAATAAATAATTAAATTAATACATAACTACATAAGTAGTTAATTAAACAAATATTAAATAAATAAATAGATAAATAAATAAGTAAATAAATAATTACTTGACATAAATGAATAAATAAATGTAAATAAGTAAATAAAAACGTAACTACATAAGAAATTAAATAAAAAGATAATTAAATAAATTAATAGATAAATAAATACACAATTACATACATAAATAAATGAATGTGGATAAGCAAATAAGTAAATAAATACATAACTAAATAAATAAGTAACTAAATATATAATCATATAAATAAATAGATAAATATTCACTAAATTGCAGGCAAATGCTTGAGCATTCTCTGTTACTTAATAACGTTATGATAATCACTGATTACCGTTTAATATAACTTGAAAGAGCAGAGCTGGCCTCTCCAACTTAGATTACCCTGAGAGCGACAGTGGCGTGGGAAAAACGTGTGAGAAACACAGTTTCCTGATTAGCAGGAAAGGTGTCCTACCTTTGAACAATTTACACTCATGGTGCAGGCTTTCATCTCGGAGTGTAAGTCTTCCGATAATGACGTTCTCCCCGTTTTCTGGTCTCAAAAAACAAACATCACAGATTCCTTTCACTTCTGGGCGCTTTTGTATTTTTGCGAAACGCTGGTAGGAGATGGAAAGAGAACTCTCTTCGGGCATTAAATTAATGACATTCTTTGAAGTGACGCAAAGCACAAATATTCGTAGTTCGTCAAAGATGCCGGCGACGTTCCAGTCTTTTGAGACCAAAGAGAAGTTAGAACTTACGAGGCATGGAATTATATCACCTTTCTATTATGCTCCAAAGGGAGGGAGGGCGAGAGAGAGAGAGAGAGAGAATGGCCCAGTTAATCTCAATTTTATGGTTCGTTAGGAGGTAGAGAGAGGAGTTCCGATAAAAATGTAGGCAAAGAAACCACTTTACTTCTTTTATAATAGACTGAAGTTTTCCACGACAGATTATAAAGCCTGAAGACAGAATTCTTAATGAGCAAGAAAAACAAGTAAAAATGCACCCAAGTTTCTTCAGCGCAGTCTAGTTTTCTGTGCAACGCACAATGCTGTATGAGCCGCGGCCCAAGAAAAATTAACCACGGCCCTGTGGTGGCCTGTCCTATACCCTTGAATCTTTAATAAAATCAAAACTACTGAGGTTAGAGGGCTGCAATTTGGTATGTTCAGTTTGCAGCCCTCTAGTCTCAGTAATTTTTAAGATCTTAGAGCGGAGAGGATAAGCGCGGACGGACCACAAAGCCATCTCAATAGTTTTCTTTTAGAGGAAACTACATAGGAGTCTCGCATAACGGCGACTCGGATGCTCAGCTTGAAAAAAAAAGAAGAAGTAGGGAGTTACCAGGAACCTTGTTCTTTATACAAGAAAGTGAGAACATCTGTATTGATTTCCCCTTCATATTCTAAGCTTACGGGTAAACTGGAATATAAGGGATAGATTCATACTAGCACCCGTCATTCATTCACCCTCATATAACATTACAATAATATATATATATATATATACTATATATATATATATATATATATATATATATATATATTGTAATAGAGTATAATCGTACAAACACTTCATATATATATATATATATATATATATATATATATATATATATATATATATATATATATATATAATATATATACACACACACACACATATATACGAGGGTAAGTCAATAAGTATCCGCACTCCAATTTTTTTTATTTAACACAACAGCAATACAAAGTTTACAATGACACCATTTTTCACATAGTCACCCTGCTTTTCAATGCACTTGGTCCATCGTTGCACTAGCTTTCTATACCCTCAGAAAAAAACGTTTTCTGTTGAGCATTGAGCCACGTATGCACCGCTTCCTTCACCTGCTGATCGGTGGCGAAACGACGGCCTCTTAAAGCATCTTTAAGTGGACCAAACAGATGGTAGGTTCCACTTAAAGATGCTTTAAGAGGCCGTCGTTTCGCCACCGATCAGCAGGTGAAGGAAGCGGTGCATACGGGGCTCAATGCTCAACAGAAAACGTTTTTTCTGAGGGTATCGTTAAGCTAGTGCAACGATGGACCAAGTGCATTGAAAAGCAGGGTGACTAAGTTGAAAAATGATGTCATTGTAAACTTTGTATTGCTGTTGTGTAAATAAAAAAAATTGGAGTGCGGATACTTATTGACTTACCCTCGTATATATGTGTGTGTATATATATATATATATATATATATATATAATATATATATATATATATATAATATATATATATATATATTATATATATATATATATAATTATTATATATGTATATTACTAGATAGATATAATAATGAAGAATATAATAATAATAATATAATAATAATAATGATAGATATAATAATAATAATAATAATACCTAATAATAATAAAATAATGATAATAATAATAATAATATAATAATAATAAAAGGAGCCCTTGAAAACGCCAAAATATAGAGTGAAAATTTAGTAATTTCTTCTATATTTTGGCGTTTTTATGGGCTCCTTTTATTAGATGGAATTCTGTTGTAACACATTTTTACCTGTCATATATATATATATATATATATATATATATATATATATATATATATATATATATATATATATATATATATCTTTTTTGGTCTTTTTTGGATACTCTTGGCACTACAAAGCCTCGAGATCCAACTTCAAAGAAATATGAAAGAAATCATGATGTCCGTTACCGGGAAACGAATCCCGCGATACCATAATCACGACGAGGTCACCTTGCCGACCTGACTATATAGTATTTATATATGTATACAGTACATATAGTATATATAGCATATATACCTTTAGCTTTATTAGTCATGCGCATGTTACTTGTTTGTGCTCGAACAGTAAGTCATAATTACCCTTTGATATTAAATTTATGTACTTTGGGAGTTAATTGGGCATAAGGGGAATTATACAGTACTGCTTCTGACTCTGTCAGGATTTAGTGTTATAGATAATTCCCTCCGGTTGTAAGTTATTCCTGAGAATAACTTACCAATTCAATAATATACACACACGCATATAGTACATAAATTCTATATATATATATATATATATATATATATATATATATATATATATATATATATATATATATATATATATGTGTGTGTGTGTGTGTGTGTGTGTGTGTGTGTGTGTGTGTATGTAAATTTATTTGGGAAACTTATCAATCCTTTTTTATTGAAAATTCACTGTTTTTTCACTAGTTACTTTAACAAACGAAGAAACTTGGATAAGTTGAAGTGTTTCCAACATAATTTATTGCTGCCAAACGGAATAAAAATTCTAATGGTTTTCCTACATAGTATTATTGATTGAAAAAAAAAAAAAAAAAACTACACTACAGATATTAACACAAGCGACCAGGTATTCTCTTAGGAGAATGGTAAGAGGCAGGATCATCACCCTTATTCATTAGAGAAAATGTGTTACGTATATTCGCGCCTAGAAAAAGCTAGTAACATTAACGCTCAGTGTTTCCTGGGAGATGATTTCCCTGAAGATAACAGCCCAGCTGATGTAAGAGACGTTGTTCATAACGACTGACATTGCTGTCAAGAACACTGATTTCTCCAGGTAGTAGACGGCCTTGTCTATGTTACACTTCTCTCACGTTCGGAAGGAAGATAATCTTTTTCTTTTCTCAGAATTTCTCGCCGTGGTTTTAACCCGGTATGTGTAGTACAGGCCCGTTGAGGATTACCGTAAAGACGTAAACATAAGACTAAATATCATAAAGATAAACATAAAACTGTAAATCTCATAAAGATAATGAACCCCAAGAAATATTAGTTCTAGATAACGATCCCAATCCTTTTTGGGGGTTACTATTTAGGAAAGATCCAAATATTGCAAGTCAAATAAAGTGAAATTTCTCCTGCTAGTACATTTAGATTTCTAGCGAATATCCCTCTTATCATTAAACAGTCAGTTCTAGAGCTCGTTTCTCCTAACAGCACAAAGAAAGTGTCTCCCAAATGAAAAATCCTCATCAAGGAATCAGCTTTCTTTCAGTGATAGACTTTCTAATAACAATAGCAGGCTTTAAGCGCCTCAGTGGCGTAATCGGCATGGTCTTTGCCTGCCACCTCGGTGGCCGCAAGTTCGATTCTCGGGCATTCCACTGAGGGGTCACAGATGTGTATTTCTGGTGATAGAAGCTCATCTCGACGTGTTTGTGAAGTCACGTAAAGCCGTTGGTCCCGTTGTTGAATAACCACTGGTTCCATGCAACGTAAAATCACCATACAAACAAACAAACAAACAATAGCAGGTTCAAGTATACACGAAACAAATAATTACACCATCAAACATATTCTTCATGAAATCAAATGCTTGTGGGCAAATCGATTGCTCCATCGGACTCACATTCGTGTGGGGAAAAAAAAAAACGAGATTCCTCTTGTCTTTAGTTTCCTCATGACTTCAGTTTCTCCTGTCCTTAGAAAAAAAACTTGTGACGAAAACAAATGAAGAGGGAAAAACACGTACCTACTTACTGGAGGCTCTTAATGCTACGAACTTGTGCTTCTCAAGAAGATGATACAATAAAAATAAAATTATAAGCGGTCTTTTTGTTAAAACTATTAGTGAAATCCTCTTGTGGTCAAAATTAACTATAAGTCAATGAGTTTCAGTAATCCGTAGACTGTGTTTTGTACACTGATTGAAAGTTACAGAAGGTGGAACAGTTTTCAGTTGTCTTCTCATTCTAATTAAAAACGAAAATATTTTTTGAGCAATATTCATGAAATGAGAGATTGTGTAAAGATCCTATTAGCTTTGGGAATATCGCTTATAAGCAATATCTACAAATGTAAAGTAGTCGTTTAACATACCAAGTGTGTAACAGAAAATGAAGCGCATGTTGGTTTGGTTTAACTGGAAATCAAGTGACATTCACTTGTAAATTATGCACTCAAGGTCTCCTGTGCAGGAATTCTCTGCATTTAAACACAATTTCCTACTTCTCTTTAATTAATTAAGGTAACTGGAAGCGAAAAAAAAACTTGATAAACGGGTTACGAAAGCATAAACGCAAGAGACTCAAATGGCCGTATTGCCAGGAATACAATATCACTTGATAATTGTTTCTCATAAATTTTTGGTATCTTCATACTATATATATATATATATATATATATATTATATATATATATAATATATATATATATATACTATATAGATATCTATATATATATATATATATATATATATATATATATATATATATATAGATATATATATATACAAACATATATGATATATATATATATATGTATATATACTATATATAAATATATATATATATATATATTATATATATAGATATATATATATATATATATATATATATATATATATATATAGTATATATATGTAATAGGAAATTATTCTTAGAATTATTATTTGCCGATCAGATAAAATTAAATTAGTAAGCAAATTATTTATTAAATAATTGAATTGAAGTTCACAGAATGACCCAAAACCCGAGGAAATGCTCAAATAACTCTGAAAACATTTCAGGGGCACAGTTTTCAGTCGGTGACGAAACCATCAGTAGCTTGTGAATAAGAATGAAATCCCAACTTTTGTTGAAGACAAACTTCATTAGGAATCATGAGAAATCTAGTTCATCTGGTGGTATTAATATAATAATAATAATAATAATAATAATAATAATAATAATAATAATAATAGGTCTTTTATAACAGTGGTGCCAGCGGATTTCAACGGGATGTTGATATCCGTTGCACCTTGCTGGCACCATTGGTTATAAAAAAAAGAAAAAAAAAACATATCCAATGGCTTGTGCATAATAATTTCTCCCATTTTTTATCAGAACAAAGCCTTGGATCTGGAGGCAACGAGAATGATTGACGTAAGGGTCTATTACATGGAAGATCCTGATACAGCAGTATGTGATTACGTGAGCTCGGTACATCCTTTGTCAATTTTTTTTCACAGATGAAAACAATACCATATATTTTCTTCAATGGAATAGGAAAGAGCAAAGTTTTTTTATTCTATTCTATCCTGCAAAGACATTATATAATCTAGTATTGTCATTGCATAAAGAGAGTTCCCACATACCTTATGGTAAAAGGTTTTCCAGAGACAAATGTAGTCTAGTATGCTAGCTCCTTTATTCTGTGGCACGTTATCACTAGGAGGATATGAAAACCCCTTACGTAATATAACACAGCAGAACATATGCCAACACTTCGTAAATAATGTCTAATGCAATCCAATTGTCTTTGTAAGAGGATTGCAGAGTCTGTTATAAATAACTGCACATTTTTACTCCAGAACTTTTCCAGAAACCTTTCGTAAAATAAAGGCTCAATGCCATATATTATAGAAGCATCTAAGAATTTTCAGCAAAATAGAGAGAAATGATAGTATGTAATGATCTGTAATAAACATCAGATGCCGCCCAAAATAACAAGTTCGGGTAATACGAACACTGAAGAGGTAGTTTCTTATCGAAGTCCAATTCTTTGTTTTTTTTTTCGAACATCATTGGCGAAAGCAGCTTGAATATTATCTTAGCGAATCTCAGATGTAGGGTAGAAGCTTAAAGGATCTCTCACTTCCTAATAACAATGATTTTTTTCTAGCATTATATTTCACAAGACACTAGAAAATTTCTGTACAATTGAACGGGACTCGATTAGTATCAGGGCACCAGTAAAAAATCAGTTTCTCTATTAATGCCCTCACGAGATCTGCTCTTGAGGAGATTGGGCTGTGCATCCTATACCCCTAACAGTTGCATAAAACTGAAGATTTCACCCAACACCCCCACTGCACATAGTCAAGAATTCAGAACGTGTATCTAACTTAAGAGGAAAGTCGGTAGGTGGGAACACCAAGACTGATATAATTAGACTTTTTCCTCCCGTAACTTTGGGGGCAATACGAAGATTATTACCACGCCAGAGAAAGTTTCGCTAATTATGGTGAAAGTGATCCTTTCCGAAACAATATTATAAGTCAGATTTTGACCAAAAATTCTACCAACAGATTTTTTTTTGTTCCAAAATATTGTAAAGATTCAAATTCACTATTCCTTGCTCCCGTTCAGCTTAATCCCATTCATTAATTGCAAACGTTGCCCTCATTATTTTTTTTTCCCTTAGATGTATTTGCCGCGAGTTTGATTCTCTGGCATTCCATTGAGGAGTGAGAGATGTGTATTTCTGGTGGTGGATGATCTCTCTCGACGTGGTTCGAAAGTCACGTAAAGCCGTTGGTCCCGTTGCTGAATAACCACTGGTTACATGCAACGTAAAAACACCATACAATCAAACCTTAGATGTATTGCAAGTACCATATCTGTAGTTAGATGATGCATTGTTTTAAGCAAGCTTTGTAAACGATTTAGTGTTTTTCCGATTATGACAGCGCCATTTGCTTAATCAAAGTTTAAGATGCGGTTTTGGTTTGGTAAAATTACATATTGCTTCGTCTATACTCTTGGGAATCCAGTAGGCTAATAGTTCTGACATTTGATCTCAATTTAGACTGTGACCCCTGTACCGTCTTTATTGTATCAAATTCCACCAACTTTCTTTCGTTGCTCCAATCTAAGAAGCCTTCACTTCCATCTCCAGCCAGCTTTTAGTTTTCTGTAAAAGAAAACTATTGTGGCCAGCTTTGTCTGTCCGTCCGTCCGTCCGCACTTTCTTCTGTCCGCCCTCAGATCTAAAACACTACTGAGGCTAGAGGGCTGCAAATTGGTATTTTGATCATCCACCCTCCAATCATCAAACATACCAAATTGCAGCCCTCTAGCCTCAGTAGTTTTGATTTTATTTAAGGTTAAATTTAGCCATAATCGTGCGTCTGGCAACGCTATAGGTGTCAACAATGCAGGCCACCATCGGGCCGGGGCTGAGACGTTCACACAGCATCATTCGCTGTACAGATAACTCAAAATTGCGCCGAAGAAACTTCGGGGCATTTTTTACCGTTTGGTTTTTTACATTGAAAGCTTAAACAGCTAAGGTGTTGTAATATATTCAAATAGCAACTCATTATTTACTGAAAATTCGCCTGACAAGACTCCCTCGCCGTTAACTTAGGACAAGCTTCGTTCATAGATTATTAGCTTTACTAAACTTGTTTAATGGGAATACCAAATTATGCAAGGCATCCATAATTCCGGTTTTTGGACACTATAATATCTTATTATATTCATAAAAGGATTAACACATATTTGAACTGAACTACTCCTGCAGTGTTGAAGCTAGATTTTTAATCTCAAAGAATTTTACTGTTTTCTTTCTCTAACCTATTGAAGACGACCATCCTGAATCCCAAACACAAACAACGTACTAAGTGAAGTGTCCCTATAGTTACCCCATTGACCAGTGTCACCTGCCTTTGTTATCTTTACTTTGTCTTATACTTCCCGATCATCAGGCTTTTTTCCCTTGTTCAATATTCTTCAAAACTGTTTTGTGAATATGCGGAGAATCATTTCACTCTTAATGAAAATCGTCTCAGGAATGATTGTACGTGAAAAACGATGATTTCATTATCGAAGAAACTTCATTTTCACTGAGATGTTCCTCGGCTTCCGCAATATCAATCAAATTAGTCCCCTCATATCTATTGTTCACGATGCCACAAAAATTTTATCCGTCCAGTAATGTCTTCCATCCTCTTTTCATATTATTAATGACCTACCCTTCCTTTTGACAGGTATTGTCCCCTTTATTTTCTTGTCTACCGCGGATATTTAATCGATATTCTACGGGCTACATTGACAACAATGCCGCTTCGTGAGTGATACCTATATTCCAGGCAATTTCCCGTCTCTCCCTTTGCCCTTGTTATAATATAACTATTTATCTTAGATTACATAGCATGTCTTTATATGCAAATCTGATTATGTAGCGTGTCTTTATATGCAAATCTGATTACATAGCGTGTCTTTATATGCAGATCTGGTTACGTAGCGTGTCTTTATATACAAATCTGGTTACATAGCGTGTCTTTATATGCAAATCTGATTATATCACGTGTCTTTATAAGCAAATCTGATTACATAGCATGTCTTTATATGCAAATCTGATTACATAGCATGTCTTTATATGCAAATCTGATTACATAGCGTGTCTTTATATGTAAATCTGATTACATAGCATGTCTTTATATGCAAATCTGATTACATAGCGTGTCTTTATATGTAAATCTGATTACATACCATGTCTTTATAATGAAATCTGACGGGCCTTTATATGCAAATCTGATTACATAGCACGTCTTTTCATGCTGCTCTATCCTTGACGAATAGTCGATCACTTCCTCTTGTAAATAATAACATACGCGTAATTAGTAATTAGTATAATATAAGAACTGAAATGTGAATAAATAAGTATTACTTTTATTCCTTCTTACTCCTTGCGGTAAATTGCCAAAAGAACAGCTTTCACCAACATGCAGGACGCAATTCTCTCGCATTTTATTTCTCACGCATAAATACGAGAGAGAGAGAGAGAGAGAGAGAGAGAGAGAGAGAGAGAGAGAGAGAGAGAGAGAGAGAGGAGGTTTCCTTGACTTTCCCCTAACAAGATGAGTTTGTGAGGCATGTCCAAAATTCGAGCAGTGACTGGGAGCACGCACACAGCAATATATATATAAATGTTATAAATAAAGACTGATAATATGTTTCGTTGTGACATTTCTTGGAATGTGAAGACTGTTCACTTTTAACTTCCCATGGAGACAGAGTCCGAAGCGATGACCTAAGAAAGCTGGTAAATCATTTCTGGGATGGTGTGATACGAAGACGCTTACTTAAGCGGGTCAATGTTCGTTCTGTAGATGTGTGAGTTCATGAGGGCTTGTTCAAGGTGCCTTTGAAAACTGGCTATGACCAGTTTATTGAGGCGTTGACGATGAGTGTGAATTCGTCTGTACGTGTACGAACTATGTCTGTTGATAACAGGTAGTTTTAGGCAGAAACTAGGGAGACAGCTACGGGAGAAAAGGCAGAATGCTGGGAAAGCTCTGCGAAAGTCTGTTTATTTATGTGTTAACGTTCCAGGCTGCAATGGGTGAGTTATTATAATTTAGCCAAAGGGATGGCTTGTTGTCTGTTTGACATTTTGTAAAGATGTTCCATTTTTTTTACTTTGTCTTTACAATTGTGTGTGTGCTCACTGGTGTGTTCTCCTGTCTTTTAAACAGGCGGTTCTAGTGAGGGGGCAGAGTGTCCTAGGGACCGAGTGTCCTAGTGAGGGGACTGTATTTTGGAGAAGAGATAATTGGTGTGACTAATTATTGATTAAGACATTTAAATACTGGGGGGTTATCTGAGTTAGTTGTCTGTGAGACTTGAACTATTTTCATTACTTTGTCGATCCTGTAAGAACTTGAGTTATTCAACTAGTACTTTACTTTGAATAAAACGTTATTTTTTTGTAACTCCGACTCTAATTTAATGACCTGATGGAAGAGAGAGAGAGAGAGAGAGAGAGAGAGAGAGAGAGAGAGAGAGAGAGAGAAAGCTATGCCAGTGATCACGTTGAGAGAGAGAGAGAGAGGGAGGGAGGAGAAATCGAGTGTAACCAGTTCGCCTTAATGCAATGGCTAAACGCATACCAAATAATAAATACCGGGGCTGGTAATAGTTTAGTGGGCAGCGGATAGGTAACATATACATATATATATATATATATATATATATATATATATATATATATATATATAATTATATATATATATATATATATATATATATATATAATATATACGTGGGTGTGTGTTTATTTCTTTTCCCAAAAACAAAGCCATAATTGTATATACTTTTGCAAAATGGTAAGTTAATAACAGAATGAATTAAAGCGTGAGGCCACTGATTATGACAACGAAGACGGGAAAATGAAAAATGTCAATCAATTAGAAATAGGAGGAAAACATCCATGACCTCTACTCGGAAAGTGTTGAAAGACCCTTCTCTAGAACTGCAAATTAGTATTTTATATATATATATATATATTATATATATATATATATATATATATATATATATATATATAGTTGTGTGTGTGTGTGTGTGTGTGTGTGTGTGTGTGTGTGTGTGTGTGTATAATATTACTTTCTTCCTCCTCTGGGGCAGAGTGAAAAGCCTGGAGCATGAAGTGAGTATAAAAGTAACCTAACTTTGGTCTCGCATTTATGCGGAAATAGAGAAGACAGTGTTATTGGATGAAAAAGTAGACTGACCTGTTATGAAGCGTCGGTTCTTTGCTAATGGAAGGACTGTGTCCGGTTTCATCCTTTCATCTTTTGCTCAGTTATTATCTATGAATAAATTAGTGGGAGGTTTGGCAGAAGGATTTGGTTTTGTGAGCATGATAATGGTTTTTTGTCTTGGATTTTAATGGAATAAAAAAAAACAGTTGTTTCATAATTCTGTCGATTATTTACGTAACTCTTCTCCCCTCCCCCCCTTTTTTTAGATACATCTTTTTTCAAACTACATAAGTCTGCCGATTATTTACGTAAACCGGGTTTTTTTTAATGCATGTTTTTGCAAAGAGACTTCATCACCTTTGTTATTTTAGTTATGCATTTTCAAATGAACTTTACCAAACATGCTCCTTTGTTTTAATGCAGTGAACAGGTTACATAATGATGCCGGTAATTTACGTAAATCTGTCTCCCCCCTTTTTTTATGGATAGGTGCAAGTTTTTGCAAACAGACTTCATCACCTGTGTTTTTGTACTGTTCTTCAAATGAACTTTGCCAACTGTGTTCCTTGAGTTTTAATGGAGTAAAAAAACGTTTCTTACATAACATTGCCGGTAATTTACATCAACTGCTAGTGTTTGTGTATCAATGCATCTTTCAAATGAACTTTACCAATTGTGTTCCTTGAGCTGTATTGAAGTAAAAAAATTTTTTCCCTACATAATACTGCCGATTATATTTACGTAAATATGCCTTTTTTTGGGGGGGTAGGTACAACTTTTTTTTCTAAAAAGACTTCATCACCTTGTGTTTGTTTTGTTAAAGCATTTTTAAAGTGATTAAATTCTATCATAAATGCTGGACTTTCGTCGCATAATTGCTGTCTTGATGTTAGTCTCATGATTTCAGAGATAAAATCACAGCATTTCCTTTGAGGATAGCAAAGGTTTGTACAAAAAAGGATCTCGAAAATCATCCGATTCTCCTGATGTGTAAGGCGATAAAGGAGGAGTGCTGACTACCCTTATCAGATTCGCTCTGGAGAAAAGAATATGTAAAACAGAAAAATAACACCGCCGTGATATTAAAGGCTCTCAGAGTCTGAGAACGGAGAGAGAGAGAGAGAGAGAGAGAGAGAGAGAGAGAGAGAGAGTAAACATTTTCCGAGAGGTTTTTCCGCAAGGACGCCAAGACGTTTAGTCAGAGGTTAAAGGGACTTGGCCACTCCCAGAGCATATGGCGCTGCGTAGGCGACCAGCCTCTTTTCCTCGACCTTTGATGAAATTCGCGTGTTAGCTGATAAAACTCTCGCGAGGATAATCAGCTCTAAATACCTCATCAGCGTGGATAGCGAGGAGGGTAGGCAGATCTGTATGGTCAGTTTTCAGAATCCTTATTCAGTCATGTAAAAAAAAAAAAAAAAAAAAAAAAAGTGGATGCTCTTCTTAGATGAGATATGAATACTTGATTAGTCTTATACACCTAAGAAAGTGAGATAAAAAAGATCAAATCTTTGATTTACTTTGTGTGTATGTGGAGACGTGAAATATGTAGATAGCAAAAGTGGTTCCTCCTCTTGAGTATGGATTTTTATTTTTTATTTTTTATTTAGAAACAATGATGCAGATAACAAAAGGGTTTTCTCCTCTCGAGCTGATGAAAATTCATTGTCAGTTCTAAATGAAAATAGTTTGTTCATTTTAAAAAAAATTAATGTAGACGCACACAGATGGCTTCCTTTCGGAAGTGATTACCGGGCAGAAATGATTAAAAGAGAGAGTGAAAGGGAAGTGTCGTAAATTTAGTTACTAGTCATCACCGGAGAGGAATATATATGTACACTGAAACAAAAGTGTCATTTTATTTATGTCGTTAAAGAGGAATGACAAAGAGATTCGTATGTTGTCAGTTTCAGTTTACTTTCAAGCTACCTAGTTCGATGTACTGTCGGTGTTTTGGTTTTGTTATATTACGTATAATGTGCACTTCCGCTTTTATAGTTTTTATGAAATCATTTAATCGCAAATGGTTATCAGATTTCGTTTATCGTGTCATGGTTTCTTTATATATCAAGTTACCCTTTTAAATTGTATTGAACTTGCAATACCAAAATATTTTTGTTGCGTTAAGAACACAGGACGTAGAAAACCTTTCCTTTTAGTAATATGGTACGTGTTCGTTAACCAAGATTACCTATGTATAAACTGTATAATTATAAAAGCGTTGACTTTGAATCATTCAAGATTTGCTCGTCATCAGAATATAGATGACAAATCTTGAAACATAGAATTATAGAATAAACTTATTTCAACGTCAAAATAAACGGGTATTTTGTCATTTTGATAAGAAAAGTAACCGGTTACCTTACCAGGTTGCAATCTTGGTATGTATCCAGTAGACGAGGGTTGGCGATCTGTTTGGCCTAGTCTCTACCTTGAAAGTACCTGAAGCGAAAAATAAGGGGGGGAGAGTCATTTAACAAGATAAAAAACGGATTTTAGGTATAATAACCTCCCACCCCATGACATTACTGTAGGTTACAGAGCAATGTTAGTACAGTGTTAATACAAAGCCTAGTTCTCGTCACCGGACAGTCATCAGTAGACTTCATAGTAAAATATATTCTGGAATAGCAAACTGATATTTTAGCTTACTCGGGGAGTAAGCCGACAAACTACTTAGTTGTTGTTGTTAGGAAAGATATGGAAAAGCCCAAAAAGGTGTGAAGAAGGTGTTTCACGTTGAGTTCAAGATACAGGAATTTTAGGATAGGATATTTATGATATATTTATTAGAATAAAAGTGTAAAAAATGAATAATGCGCATGTTAAACAGTACAGAACAATTATACCTAATAAATATAGATTATATATTTTAATTTTCGTTGGTGAAACAAGGCTCTATTTGACCATAGATTTTATTACGCGGCCCGAGTAAGTTGGAGGTCGTATCAAACCTTGTTAAAAATATCGTAGAACATATTTACGTAGTTTAAAAACACGTGTCACGTTTGAACGGTGTTGCTTTAGATACGCAATGCAGGAATATAAGTTAATCGTTCTTCTGGAAAAAGGTAAAATTCTAAATGTGAAGATGCATGACAGTCTCATAAAATTCTCTCAGAGAACATAAATGTTAATGAGACCCGCACAGAAACTTCTACTTCAGCTTCCTTTTCGTGGAAATGCACACTTGCGTAGATGAAGGTGGCAGATATCCTGAAAGATTGTAAACTCGTTATTATTGTACGAAGTATTTCAAACTAGATAACGGATTCTGTATCTTCGGTAGATTACTCTGATTGATCAGTCTTAGAGGAATGTTTTAACTTTCATTAAAAGTTCTTTCCGATTAAAAAAAAAACGCAAATTCGTCCAGCGTCAATCACAGTAGCTTCACCATTAATAGACATCATGCGATAAGCTGATGACTAAAAATATGCCATGAATCATAGGACTCTATTGTAAGGGCGCATTGGTACAATAGTTTTAAGCAGATCTGAGATTTTCCTATGTTAGAAAATGAGTTTTAATTTAACATAAGAGACAAAATGCAGAGGCCGGAGAGAAGCAGGAGAAAATAATCCTGCTTCGTGCTTGCATATATACTTTGATGGTAATTCATATTGTGCTTGTATTCATGCAAACCAACTAGAAAGGTCATAAACCCAGAATAGAATATATTGTTCAGTTACGAATAAAGAGGAAACTGGTCGCAAAGAATTATTCTGGTAGGAATGAATATAAAACGAACAAATTCTCTATTTGTACAAATAAACCAACAGATTCTTTATTGACACAAAGAAACGAACAAACTCTCTGTTTACACAAATAAACTAACAGATTCTCTATTGACACAAATAATAGGGAGCGTTTAGGGAAGAGTGAACACTGGACGTTATATTGGAGAGCGCTATGGAAAATAAAAGGCAAACTCTGGGCAAAGAATTACAATTAAATTTCCGCGTAGCATTTTGTGAAAAGAAAAATCTGATGAGCTTGAATCGTAAGTCTTTCCCGTCAGATTCCTGGGGCGGAATATTCCTTGGGGCTAAAGATTCCTAGGGGTAAAATATTCCTTTGATTCAAAGGAGTCTTTGGTTAATTGAACATTAGGTGGTTTCCCTGACGAGCCTTGCTTTTTTTCATTAGAGAAGAAACCTCTGAAGATAGATTCACTACCCTGTACCAAATTCGCTCCTGGTTTGAGTAGAAAGAGAATGACAGAAGTTTTTTTTTTTTTTTTAAACACTCGAAAAGAGCGATGACGGTATTCACGTTCTTTTGCCTTCCTTAGTTGAAAACTTTTTTTATTCCGTAGTTTCATTTGATTTGATTTACAGATTTACATAAGAGGAGGCGTTCTTCCTTATGGCAGTTTGTAATCCTTGTTTTTTTTTCACAGCTCTAATGAATTTCACTTAAGATCAAACTCTTGAGGTCAATTATTTCGGTATATTATTCTATTTCAGCTCCGGCTTTAATACTGCAAGAGAAGGGAAAATTTTTTAGTAATTTTTGTCCTTAACTCAGTTGGCTTACATTAAAAAAAAAAAAAAAAAAAAAACTACACACACACACACACACACACAGAGAAGAGAACGTATAATTCACTGGTATGTGTAAGATTCATTTTGACTGCATCCGTTATGATGTCAAGCTTGATCAGTTACTTGATACCCGTAATTTAATTTTGCATGTAACTCTTGGAAAAATTATTTAAAAATTTTGTTAGTACCATGTATGATAATAATAAATAGAGTCGGTAGATTTTCTAATTTATCAGAGCAGTAATTCCTGATCATAATAGAAACGACACTTGCCAAGATTTGCCACATTTTCCATAGGAGACATTGATAATGCTTAATTTTTTATACGAAGCTTGCGCGCATCTACTCGTTTGGCGCTCAGTCCTCATTGTAACACGTAACTGCCCTCACCTGACACTTACATGTGATAGTATTTTGCACCATTTTAATTTAGTCATGTGCCCATTGCAGCATATGTACGCTGTCAGAAGTTTACGCAGTGATTAAAGAACAGTATTTAAATAAATTATGGAACTTCATTCTAGGTGACAATAGACAGTAGGAAATAATTTACAAGACGCCATTGTTGTTATTAACTGAGGTGCCAGATTGTGCTGGCCTTGTGATAAAACTTTCTCTTGCTCCTTTAAGCAGATCATTTGTAAACCTTGAGCACATCCTGAAAATAAGGGTTGGAGGAAATGTAATATTGAGTAACAGATAGACGGACATTTGCTTTCATGTTCAAACGCATCTGAAGTCATTTTATATTTGGCCAGATATTACGATTTACGTTCTTTGAAATGTTTGTTTATCCGCAAGGACAGTGCCTTTTAATGTTGTTGAATTTGTTGTTATTACATAAGGCAACAACATTAATAGGATATAAAACATGCTCTAAAACTCTATCTCCCTGTGTGTGTGTGTGTGTGTGTATAGCTCCACTAGAGGAAGAGATTCTAAAAAATAATATCTGCTAGCGAGCACACTCAACGTCAGGAAGCTGTTAAATAGTATTCATTCATGAAATCACCTGTAATCCCTCGACAGAATTCAGGACGGCCCCATTCATGAAAAATCTTCCATGACGTCCCAGTTACGTGATGATCAGCACCGTCATAGTCATGACCCTGATCATCATCGTCATGGGTGTCTCCTCACGTTTCGATTGTGGCCCCGCCCCTGTTTCTGTCACTACTCCCTACCCCTAATGCCTCACCTGGCTACAGGGGCAGCCCTCAACCCCCTGGCCACTCCGCCGACATAATGCCTGAGGCTTTCGTCTTTGTCACCTGTGCGACCTATACGTTTCCATTTACCGCCAGATGTTTGGTGTACTCTCTCTCTCTCTCTCTCTCTCTCTCTCTCTCTCTCTCTCTCTCTCTCTCCTTCTTCTTCTTCTTCTTCTTCTTCTTCTTCTTCTCCTTCAGTAATGTCGTAGTGTGCTTCTATCAACGCCGCGTATATTTCGCTGGCGCGTAATAACTTCAAGTACTCTTGAACTTGAAATTTGGTGGGGATGCTACTTAGCAACTGGGTCTCGCTGCTCATAACTTCAACATCGAATATCTCCCTTGCCAGGCCTTTGAACAATAGGAAATAATGGTTCATTATTCCCTCCAGTCTCATAATTAGGAAGGATACATTTGCACGACAAACTGATGTCGATTCTCGTACCGGGAAAGTCTTTGTAAAGATTTACGTAGCAAAGTTGCTACCTCCAGCCAGGTATGACAGTCTCTCGCAACGTCATATCCGCATAAACGAGGACAAAATTATGATCTGTCTAGGACACAGTGCGTGGAAATGATTAAATGTTCCGAAGTAGTCCATGAAGATGAATCTACTTAGTACTGCGTAGAAAAATGATTAAAATTCTCCTCGTTGCCAAAGCAGAAAGATAATGAAATCATCTCGGGTACCGTGGAGAATCACGTTAATTCTACTTGATAGCATTGCAGGGTACTGCTATTCCTATTGCTGCCCTCTTGGAAGAAAAATGATAAACGAAAGGCTCGCCTCTGTTTCCATTTGTGAAACAACAGATATTCTTCGTGGGTAGAGGCAATGAGATTCTCTCGTTCAAATTTCAGGAAGACAAATCGCTGTTTACTCATTCTGACCATCCTTTTTTTTGGCAGAGAAACAGAACCTGAACTAAACCTTAATAGCTTGATAGGTCACACGGTATTTTGCATTTACTAGCGACCTACCAATGACCTGCGTGTGACTCCCATTCTTAGTATTAACATGCCCGCCGTTAAAGGTAATAACTGAAGGTACCAGGAGAGACTTTTTATGTGCAAGCGTCTTCTTCAATAAGACTCTCATAGAAAGTATGGGATTGGATGTCAAACCTTCCAGCACGTTGGATTTTAACTTGCAGGTTTTACTTACGTAAATGTCGATTTAGCACTTGGCGTTTGTCAGTGAGCTCCCGGCACTGTTCAGTACAAACAGACCTGCACACACAAATATACTAAGGCTCACAAACATATTATATATCTATATATATATATATATATATATATATATATATATATATAATATATATATAGATATATATATTGTGACGAGCTGTCACATTATATATTGTAAATAAAAAAGAATTATTAAAAATACAGTTTTGTATTTTCTGTAAAAACATTCTTATAAATTGTTCTATTCGTATTTAAGCACTTTCTGTTCCTGTTCAAATGCTCCTTGGACATTCTCTAGTCCAGTACTTTAAAAAGTTTACATTTGTTCTGAAAAGAATGTAACAGATGAGAGAATCACAGCTGTTCATACAGTCAACATCTGCTCGGGAAACATATTTATTCATGTGATCGTAATTCTTCATGTGGCTTCTTGTTTCATGCGACTCATGTGATTTCATGTGTTTCATGTGACTTATGTGATTCTTGTTATTCAGTGATCTAAGTCACAGTTCATGTGTATCATGTGATTTATGTGATTCATGTGATTTATGAGATAAGTGTCTGTTGCAGTAAATAAGCTTAAGTATTACATTTTTCACACCAGATCCAGACGGGCACAATAGTAAGTTGCTCTGTTACGAATGGTAAGTGATTCTCTCCATTCATATCCGGTATCGATGATTTGGAGGTATAGTTGGTAGCTTAATGTTAATCGACTGGGACCAGTGTTAATTCACTATCGATAGTGCCCACCCCTTTTCATGAACCACCCTTTTAAGATTCTTCCCAAGCCATTAAACTTCTTCCGACAAACATTTGTGTTAATCCGGATACCGTGTCAATGAGCTAACCTGAATCTTCTTAAATCATAATCATTGAACTAGTTCATTCCTTAGTAAAGACCATTCCGTTGGTCATCTCATTACTTGATTTTGGTTCGTTTTGCGCGCATTAACATGTTCGGACCGATATCGCAATCTTATTCCTCTTAATTGCGGGAATCTCTTTATCACTTGTCAATATTGATAAGTCGTTGAATTTTTATTTTAACTTCTGAATTATCAGTAATGCTCTCATCTGGTTTAAATTATAATTCAGTCCTTCGAAATTGAACTTAGTAATTATCAGCAGTTGCTTAAGACTTATTAAATAGCAATTATTTTTGTTAAGGTAACTAGCTTATTTTTAAATAAGTTTCACGATTTTGTGTGCCATCCTAACTTAATTCTTTGCTAAACATGTTCAATTTAGAGCAATTCTTGCTTAATCTTAAAGATGAACTACCAAGATTACATCTTGCAAAGAAAGTGGAACTCTTGACTATCACCCAGAAATGGCAAATACCTTCAGAGTCCTCCTATGTCAAAGCTAGATTGATAAGAGACATCCTCCAATTTCTAATTGCAAAGCATGTAGTTAAAGAGAGCGACGAAGAAGTAGAAGAACTACGTTACCTGACCGGTGCGGTTGCTACCAGTAAAGAAGATCCAGAAGTAACCAAGATGAAACTACAATTGGAATTGGAGAAAATGATGATACTCAATGCACGAGAAGAAAAAGAAAGGCAAATAAGAAAAGATGAAAGAAGATGAGAAGCTGCATTACAGGAAGTAGAACTCCTAAAGAAAACTGCTAACATACAACTTAAAACCAAGGAAGAAGAACGCAATCTTCCTGAAAAGTTCGACTTCAACAAAGCAAAAAAGCTCATTCCTACATTTGATGAAAAAGAACCCAAAGTATTCTTCGACACTTTTGAGGATACAGCTACCTTGTCGAGTGGCCGGCAGAACACTGGGTAATGCTCATTAGAAACGGTTTCAAAGGTAAGGCAGCTTATGTTTCCTCGCAAATGATTACTGTTAAGGATTATCAGATCCTTAAGAAAGCTATTCTAGACGCTTATTTAATCACAATAGAAGGATATTGTCAAAGTTTCCTCAATTCACAAAAATCTCCAACCCAGACGTTTGTGGAATTTTGTGATACTAAAGTTAGACCATTTCAAAAGTGGATTGACAAAGCTGGAATCAAAGAATTTGAGTCACTTAAAAGTCTGGTAATCATGGAAGAGTTTCTTAGAAAAGTGCCATTTAACATTGCTAACTATATTTTAGATAAGGAGGAAACTGATCTCATGAAAGCAGCTAGTCTGGCATCTTATTTTCTGCGCCATAAATCATATAAACCTGCCCATTATAAAACTACCTTTTTTTCAGACAGATTTTGTACTTACTGCAAGCAGGCAGGACATCTCATTGAAAAGTGCCCAGATCCTCAGTGTAGAAAGTGAAGTCAAAGAACATAAGCCTGGTAAAAAACAGGATTCCAAGAAAACGATGCATGTGACCGTCCCTACTCCGGATTTAGATTCCTTCAAACCTTACACATGCCAAGGTTCAGTAAATGGGAAACCTGTCGTTTGTCTTCGTGATACAGGATCGTCTCAAACTATTATCAACCTACCACCACAGGAGCTGACAATGAAGCAAGAATATGTTGCTGTAACGGACTTGACATCGACCAAGACTCTACCCTTGGCTGAGGTAACACTTCAGTGCCCCTACTACACAGGTAAAGCTACTGTTGCTGTGTCTAATAAACCCTTGCCACATCCATCAATACAGGTACTGATAGGTAATGACCTTGCAGGGGCCAATGCTTTGAATTTAGTAGTAACAGATCCAGAGGTCATTCTGAAACAAGAACTTAAAGTAAATGAAAATAAAATTGTTCAATCTGTATCATAAGTTCCAAAGAAAAATAAAACTCTTGAAACATCTAAAGTAGAGAAGGCTTTGGAATTAGTAAATTTAAGCAAAGTAAAGTTTCAGCAGTTGCAGAGTAATGATCCTAGCCTTACGACATACTGGAAAAGAGTAGAAAATCCATCAGATAACCCCAAGACTCCTTATTTTTATACTGATCACGGCTTACTCTTCAGGCATTTTAGATCTTCCAAAGCACCAGTAACTTCCACGTGGCATGACTGTCACCAGCTTGTCTTACCAGCAACCCTTGTACCACCACTTCTAGATTTGGCTCACACCTCTGAATCCCATCTAGGAGTTAATAAAACCTATCACAGAGTTTTACAGGACTTCTTCTGGCCAGGTATAAAGAAAGATATTAAGGAGTACATAATGTCCTGTTATCAATGCCAGGTCACAGGTAGGCCCAATGAGAGTATTATTTGTGCACCTTTGCAGCCCATCTCGGTACCAAAACAACCTTTTGAGAAAATAATTGACTGTGTAGGACCTATGCCTAAAACTCGGAAAGGTAACGAGTACTTGCTAACTATCTTGTGTCCTACTACTAGATATCCCACTGCAATGCCTATTAAGAACATTAATGCCAAAACCATCATTGGTCAGCTTGTTAGTGTTCACAACCTTTGGATTTCCTAAGATTCTCCAATGTGACAGAGGTACTAATTTTACCAGTAAGTTATTCAAACAAAGTATGCAAGAGTTTAATATTCACAATGTCTATGCTTCGGCATATCATCCACAGACAAATGGAGCTCTTGAAAGGGTACACCAGACCATAAAAAATCTTCTATGTAAATATATGGAGGAGACTGCCCAATCATGGGATGAAAATTTAGAACTCCTCATGTATATGCTACGCAGTGTACCTAATGATTCAACTGGTGTATCACCCTTCAAACTTATGTTTGGCAGGAAACCACGAACAACGCTAAGTATGGTGAAAGAAAATTTCATTCATAATAAGGAGGAGGATACTACCACCCTGTTAGCTTATATGAAAGAACTGAAAGAAAAGTTCCTTTCCATGTATAATTTTGCTAATGAAAATCTTTTGATTTCTCAGGAGAAAATGTCCAACCTTTACAACAGGAAAACAAAGCTGTGAGAATTCAACATTGGCGACCAGGTTCTGGTTTATCATCCGATACCAGGTGCACCCTTAATAGAGAAATTTATGGGACCCTATACCATCGCCAGTAGACCTTCCAAATTAAACTATATAATCTCCACGCCTGACCGACGACGTCCTACTCAAATGGTACATGTTAATCTTATAAAACCATATCGTGCACCTGCTAATGTGGTAAGTCACATCTCTTCTCAAACGGTTTCTGTTGATACCACAGTTTGTAAACAGACACGAATCGCGTCTTCTATTTCTATTATTGAACTAGCCAATTATAAAATTTGGGGTCGTTTAGTTGCCAAACTAGGTACTGGACGAATTCTTTAACAAGCGAAAATCTGCGCAAAGAATCGTTGTTTTACACTTGATCTTGAGGCCTGGAGCTGGGCGGTTCTCTTTCGAGATCGCCATTAATAATTTAGAATAAGACTGCGCCCTCCAACTAAATAGCTTGGAGTAAGTAACTGTATTGATTGATCAATTCCATTTGTAATTTACTGGTCGATTCAAATTCAAATTTGTTACTTCTGTTTTGATTGGTTTTGTTGTAATATACTTATTATTGTTTTTTGTAAGTTGTAATGTAAGAGTAATTTAATTTTGATTTAGGTCTGTTGACATTTTCTCTGTAAAGTAGGATAAAAATATTATTGTAATTATTTCATTTGCAGAATGAAATGTCTGTAACGACTTCAACGTCGTGACGTTACATGCCTCGTTCGTATGGTTGGTTGAAGTGTCAATGGTCTTATTCTGATTGGGCAGGCGCAAGCCCCCTGCAGTTGACAAAAATGACATTTCCAAGTGCTCTGCGGAATCAAGGAAACTTTAAAGTAAGTTCGCTCCAATTTGTGCCTTGTGGTATGTAAATTGTCCTCAAGGTCAACTCGTTCATAAATTACTTCATTGTCAACAACAGCAAACAAAAGTGTCAACGAGTTTAGTTCGCGAAAGCTGAATGTTTGAATGCCTAACTAGTTGGTTCCGTAAATGACTCGTCGTCTAGAAAAGTGGCTATTATCAGTTATCGACCCAAAGTTGGTGTTTTGAAGCAATACCTCTTGTGTTCCATTTCTCATAACTGGGTCGCTGAATTCATCGTTCGAGTGTTGTACTACTGTTTACTGTTCAATCTCGTAAACATGCCTCCCAGGAAAGTGAAATCTTCGACTCAGAAGAAATTTGGCATTGCCTTTGAGACCTGGACTATTGAAAGTTTGGACGCCGAGGCCATCTTAGCAGATGCAGAGAACGCCACTGTTGATGAACTAAGCTTATCATTGAACTCTCTTCGTGAATCATATAGTGATTTGAAAAGAGTCTCCGCAGGCAATCTGACTTGTGACGAAACTTTGAAAACATTGCGTGATGCGGGTGTTACCTTCCACAAGCTGAGGACGCAGATAAATGAACGAATGGAAAAGCTATCGGTAAAAGACGACATTCCTAAGCATGCTAATGAGGTCAGCAAATCTAATTCGTCATTCGTCCAATTGAAGAAACTTTCTTGTCCGACGTGGGATGGTGAAGTTCGATCGTATAAAAGATTCAAGAAAAATTTCGAGCTATTAGTTCAGGGCCAGATGTCTGGGGAGATGGCACTTTTAAGACTGAGAGAAGCATTGCGAGAAAACTCGAGAGAAGGCCTCATTGTTCAGTCGAAATCGAGCTTGGATGAAGCATGGTCAGCATTAGATTGCATTTACGGAAGGGGAAACACCATCCGTGACGCAGTCCGGCTCAAGGACGTTCCATGTCAGAAGCGAGTCTGATGCAGATGGTCTTCGTCGATTGGTAACGGAACTTACTGTCGCTAAAGAGGACCTGAGATCGGTAAACCGAACGTCTGCGTTAGGTGAGTCGGCATTTTCCATCGTAATGGAAAAAATTCCAGTAGAACTGCGCAGGAGAATCGACAGAAAAATTCTGGCAGACAACCTTGATGCTGAAGCCTCCTTCGATCTACTCTTAGGAATGGCTGACACTGCAGCCTCAATCGAAGAAACAGCTAAATTGCGAGCAGAAGCTCATTCTAGTTACATTTTCAGAGAAGAGCCGACGATGGTCGTTAAGAATTATCAGGTTAGCAGTAAGGACAGAAACATTGGTAACAGCGGTTCGAAAGGTGTCAAGCCTGGCAAGAATGGAACGCCCAAAAAGGGTAACGGTTGGAAGGAATCGAAAACCAGGAAGCCAAAAAATTCCCCATCTTCCGTTCAATCGTGTGTTTTTCATTCTATGGCTGATCACCAAACTTCTGAATGCAGTGTTCCTAGGTCTTTCATCCATAAAAAAGAAAGAAGCCTTGAAAGAACATAACCAGTGTGAAAAGGGCTTTGGTTCTCACCCCTCAAATCAGTGCAGAAATAAGCACGTTTGTCAGGAGGTTAATTGCAAGATGCCAGACAACCATCATACTCTATTGCATGCTGCTTGCCTAGCTGCAACAAGCATGGTTTATGGTCCTGTTGATTGCGAGAAACTCCGTCATCATCTAGGCCAGAACACAATGAGACCTAGTCATACAGCCTTCATGAAAAGGAAAGGGAATCTTTTTGATGTTTCAGTTCTTTATGATTTGGGAGCCACTGTCTCACAGATTCTGAACTCGGTGGCAAGGGAAGCTTGTATCAAACCAGTATCCAGAATCAAGAACTTAATGATGAGGACTGCTGGGGAGAGCCAGCCACAAGATTGGGGACCGACTGATCTGTACAGCATCCCACTCTACGATGCAGAAGGTAACTTCGTGACTGCAGTTGATTGCATTGGTGTCGATTACATCGGTGAACTTGATGGAGGCAGTTATCATGCAGCTGCTGACATGTTCAAAGATGATGTCGATCCATCAGAACTTTTAGAGCCTGTTCACGGTGACATCGAGTTGCTCATCGGAGACAATCATGCCAGCATATTTCCGCGAACTGTGAAGACAAGAGAAAACCTTGTTTTAGCTGAGACTAACTTCGGGTTCATTCTACATGGTTCTCACGAGACATTTTTTGCTGCCAATTCTCATGAACCAAGTGTGATGCTGTCGGAGCTCCTCAACAGAAAGATTTCTGCTGTTCTTCTGCAGTCACTTGCAGTAAGTCATGCTGAACGGCTGAAAGGGGAAGTTTCCACAGATAAAGCCCGGAGCAATGGCTACGTGCAGCATATTGCAGAAAATGGCGGACAGTCTGTTCTTTCAATAAAGACCAGTGCTGAGACTGTGTTTGATCGTATGTGTGAAGTAGAGGATGGTCCGGTTTGTCATCGGTGCGACGCGGTCGGCATAAACTCAGAAGAGGAGCGAAGAGTACAGACATACAAGAGTTGTCTCACCTACGACCCTGAACAGAAGATATTAGTTTGCAAGTTACCATGTAAGGAAAGCTTCCGTACCTTGTTGGACAATCGACCTATTGCCCTCAAACGCCTAAATTCGTTAACACGTACCATGTCCAGAAACGAAGCTTTAAAGAACTGGTATGTAGAAGAATTTGAAAAGTTGATCAACGACGGCTATATGACAGAGGTTACAGCTGAGGAGGATGTGCAGTGGAAATCGAATGGTGGCAAAGTCTACTACATCTGTCATTTTGCACACTTTAATGAGCATAGTTCCTCAACCTCACTCAGAATCATATTTGATGCAAGTGTTCCATTTAAAGGCAAGGCTATAAACTACTTGTGGGAACCACCACCAAATTTGATTCCACCAATTCCAACCCTGCTGTTAAGGTTCCAGGAAAGAAAAATACCGGTTGCAATGGACATAAGTAAAGCATACTTCACTGTTCGCCTTGAGACAGAAGAATCTCATCTGCACCGCCTTTTGTGGAATCAACTGGACAAGGAAAAAGAAGTCAAGACGCTGCGATTACTACGAAACTCCTGGGGAACTACTCAGGCAGGTGGTATATGCAGTGCACCAATACTCATCATAGCTGAGAAATTCAAGGACAAGTACCCGCAGGTATACGAATTCATAAAATCGAACTTGTATGTTGAAGATGGTACTACAAATGTTGATGATGTTTCCACGGCATTACAACTTGCTAAGGAACTCACCATTGTCCTCAGTGAGGCATCCTTCATAATAAAGCATTTCATGATCGGTGGAAGTGAAAGTGATATTGATGCCCACATAAAGAAGTGCCCGGATGTACCTGACAATGTGCAACGGACACCAGAGCAGGAAAGGATCCTGGGTATAATATATCATTCTACCAACGATGAAATTTCCATTTCAGGTAGGATTAACTTCTCAAAGAAAAGGAGAGGCATTAGATCAGAGGAAGATATCAGTTTAGAAGACTTTGATGATGCCTTCCCTGACACTTTCAGTCGAAGAAATTATCTACAGATCATAGCAACCATCTATGATCCGACGGGACTTGCAACTCCGGTTACCATCTGCCTGAAGCACGAACTAGGTCAAATATTCCGCCTCAAACAGGAATGGGATGATCCGATCATAGATGGTAATGATGACCTACCTACAACCCGCAGTCGGTGTAAAGAAGTGATTCGTTCGATCTACGGTCTAAAAGAAGTCAGGTTTGTTCGCTGCCTTACACCGGAAACTGCAGTTGGCAAACCCACCCTAGTAATTTTTTGTGATAGTTCTCAGACTCCCTATGGATGTCGCGTACTACAACTGGAAGTTGGAAAATGGCGAGCGAGCATCTGTTCTTGCCATGTCAAAGGCAAAACCTTGGCCACAAATTCTGACGTTAACGATCCCCCGTGGTGAGTTACTTGGATGTCTGCTGGGTGCCAGAATGCAACAGACTATTGTCAAAAAATCAAGCTTCATTTTTGAAAGGGTAATGCTGCTAACTGACAGCACCATAGTTCTGGGACAACTGCGTCACGAGCCCTACAAGTACAACATGTGGACAGCCAGCCGTATCGGTGAAATACAAACTCTGACTGATATTCGCGATTGGTACCATGTGGACTCTGGAAACAATGTTGCCGATGATGCGTCACGCGGTCTTAACCCATCTGAAATGGGAAAGGATTACAGATGGCAAAAAGGTCCAGACTTCATGAAGAAGGACATCAGCGAATGGCCAATCAAACATGCAAATGAAGTTCATGCGAAAAAAGAAGATCTGGACATAAGAATAAAAGATCCACGGATGACCATTGGAAGATGCAAGTCACTAGGTGTCCAGATTGATGGTGGAACAAATGAAGATTATTCAGTTATTCTTGATATCCTAAAAACATTTAACATAACGGTCGAAAAAAATGACAGCCTGATGAAGATTAAACGTCGCATCTCTAGAATCATAAGATTTATGGAAAATGCTTCACAATTTTTCAGAGATCGACTGAAGAGAACAGTGAAGACTACTCCAGTTGCCATCAGTAGTATGACGAAAGCAGAACGTTCGAGATGGTTTGCTGAAAATGATACATTTGTGCCTACCAAGCGTGAGTTAGTAATATCAAACTTTTTTCTTATTCAACAGGCTCAGCAGTTGCTACCGTCAGATGTGGAACATAAGCTAAAGTCACTGAACCCAATACTGGACGCCGACGGTGTGTGGAAAGCACTAGGTCATACTGGTGCTGCTCTATCAAACCCGCCTGCGATTATACCATATTCTGAACCCTTTGCAGAGATCTTGGTGCATAAATGTCACCAACCGCAGCACTCTGGTGCGGATACTACTCTTGCCCTAGTACATGAGCAGTTCTGGATCCTCAACGGTAAACGGTTCGTCAGCAAAGTTGTGTCGCAGTGCCCATATTGTCGCTTTCTACGGAAGAAGATCACCCAAGTAGAGATCGCTCCTCGTAAGGTGGAACAACTCGTGCGATCGCCAGTATTTGAGCATGTAGTCATTGACATAGCTGGTCTGTTCAATACCATCGCAGATCGCCGTGAGACGAGAAATTACCGGGTAAATTCTGGTAAAGCCTGGATTCTGGTCATCGTGTGTCGTGCATCTGGTGTGGCCCACATAGAGGTGCTTGAAGGTTATGATACCAACTGCTTCCTTGCAGGTTTCGATGCTTTCACTAGAATCCGCGGAAAACCCACGTCTGTGACTGCAGATCTTGGTTCGCAAATCCGTGGTGCTGCAAACGTCATGGAGAGCCTTTGGAACCATACCAAGATGGCAAAGATTCAGACAAATCCCGAAACAACAACCTGGCACTTCGTACCATCTGGAGCTCATTCGTCAGTCGGACAAGCTGAGAGGATGATCAGAACTGTGAAGAATACTCTAGAAGCTGTCACTGCTTCGAGAAAACCTGAATTTACCAAGTTGCGTTTGCAGAGACTAATGTACAGTGTTGCTGATATGATAAATGATAGGCCTTTAGGTGTTCATAGAAATAATGTTGCCAAATTAGACGCTGTGAGATTACTACGTCCAAATGACCTTATTTTGGGTAGATCAAACGGTGATATCAGTGAACTTTTAGATTTCGAGTTGGCTAAAACTCCTGAGCAAATAGAGTACACAAAAATACTCGCACTGAATGAACTTTTTTTAAATCATTGGTGGAAAATATGGTATGATCAAATTCCAACCGGGGAGTAGAGATAAATGATATTGTAATAATCAGAGATACTAATCCCGTGCGTAATCAGAGGCATTGGGGCGAAGTTGTTTCTGAAAACAAGTCGTCTGATAATATAACACGTTCAGTATCGGTGCGGTATAAGTCTGATGAAAAATCTAAGTTTGTCACTAAGTCGGTCAGAGATTTGGTTGTCATTCTGAGGAACAATGAACGTACTGATTTGTAGACATTTACAGTAACATACGTGTGATTTTCAGTTGCATATAACGTAAAATTTTGTTAAAAAAGTGCAATTTCATCTAATAGAGTACTTTTCTATATGTTGCCGTTTTGTTTCATGTTCTTATTAAGTAAAAAAAAAAAAAAAAAAAAAATAATTAAAAATGCAAAAAAAAAAAAAAAAAAAATTCAAGTTCCTGTTTCTTGCTTATTTATTAAATGAGATCAAGTTTTATCTATAATTCTAGTATGTAAAAATGTTTACAAAAAAGGTTCAAAAGTGAATTTTAAATATTCATGAAAAACGTGTATAATTTATAACAGAGCAAAAATTAACCCGAGATAAAGCTCCGGAGTGTAAACAGACACGAATCGCGTCTTCTATTCCTATTATTGAACTAGCCAATTATAAAATTTGGGGTCGTTTAGTTGCCAAACTAGGTACTGGACGAATTCTTTAACAAGCGAAAATCTGCGCAAAGAATCGTTGTTTTACACTTGATCTTGAGGCCTGAAGCTGGGCGGTTCTCTTTCGAGATCGCCATCAATAATTTAGAATAAGACTGCGCCCTCCAACTAAATAGCTTGGAGTAAGTAACTGTATTGATTGATCAATTCCATTTGTAATTTACTGGTCGATTCAAATTCAAATTTGTTACTTCTGTTTTGATTGGTTTTGTTGTAATATACTTATTATTGTTTTTTGTAAGTTGTAATGTAAGTGTAATTTAATTTTGATTTAGGTCTGACATTTTCTCTGTAAAGTAGGATAAAAATATTATTGTAATTATTTCATTTGCAGAATGAAATGTCTGTAACGACTTCAACGTCGTGACGTTACATGCCTCGTTCGTATGGTTGGTTGAAGTGTCAATGGTCTTATTCTGATTGGGGCAGGCGCAAGCCCCCTGCAGTTGCGCTACACAGTTCAGTTCAAAAACCTGGAGGTAGATGAAGAAACTCCTTCAGAGAATAATCTTGTATCATGGAAGGATCTTCTCAACAGCCAAGTATTAGAATCCTTGCCAAGTTATCTTGCAAAAATCCCACCTAATCATTGTAAAACTTTAACCAAGTTACTGCTGGAGTATTCAGATGTTTGTTCGGATCAATTAAAAGTCAGTGACACAATTAAGCATGATATCATTTTAGAGCCAGGAACTACACCCATAAGGCAGCCATATTATAGAGTAGTTGGTAGAAGACTGGAATCTCTAAGAAAGGAGGTTCAATACTTATTAGATAATAATTTAGCTGAACCCAGTACGTCACCTTGGGCTTCACCGTGCATTTTAGTACCCAAAGCCAATGGTCAACTACGGCTATGCACAGATTACCGCAAATTAAACAAAGTCACCATTAAAGACTTATTTCCTCTACCTCGAATTAATGATATCTTGGACAACATAGGGAAGGCAAAAATCCTAACACAAATAGATTTGATGAAAGGTTACTATCAAGTTCCATTAACTGAAAAGGCAAAAGAAATTTCTGCCTTTACCACCCCATTTGGTTTATTTTCTTATACAGTGTTACATTTCGGACTTACTAAATCTCCTGCTACCTTTCAGAGAATGATGAGTAACATTATCACAGGCTTACCTAACACCTACGTGTACCTGGATGATGTGATCATTGTCAGTGAGAATTGGGACGAACATCTACATCTTCTAAGGCAACTACTCGAACGGTTCCGCAAAGCCAAGATAACCATTAATTTAGTAAAGAGCACATTTGGCAGAGCGGAAGTAACTTATTTAGGCCATCGTATTGGCAATGGTCACATCGCCCCGAAAGAAGCCAATATCCTAAGTATAAAGCAATTTCCTATTCCTTCTAACAAAAAAGAGTTAAAGACCTTCCTTGGTATGATATCTTACTATTCAAGATTTGTAAGAGATTTCTCTTCATTTGCTGCCCCACTCTATAGATTAACATCATCAAAAGTAACTTTTTCCTGGACTCCAGAAATAAATACGATCTTTCAAAAATTAAAACATATTCTAATATGTATTCCCATACTCAAGGCTCCTGACTTTAAGAAAGATTTTTGTCTCCAAGTAGATGCCAGTGCTACCGGCTATGGAGCAGTCCTGCTGCAAACATCCACTCCCATAATTCCAGAAGAGGACATAACTCTAGACTCCCTCCTACCAATCGCCTACTACTCAGGGTATTTCCGGGGAGCACAGACTCGATGGGCTACCATCAAGAAAGAGCTGTATGCCATAATAGCAGCTCTTCAGCATTTCTCACCATACCTCGAGGGTCATCAGAAAGTAATAATTTACACAGACCATCGTCCTTTAGTGTATTTGGAACGTTCCCGACTACAGAATCAAAAACTTCTAAGATGGTCATATCACCTAACCAGATTCAGCGTTGAACTTCGGACCATCAAAGGCATCAACAACTCCATAGCAGATGCCTTATCCCGTTTCCCAAGACCGTCTGCAGAATAAAAAGATACTGTTGGGTCGACCTGATCTCCACCCATATAACAGCTATCAGGGATTGCTGTTATCCTACAGGGGAGGAGCTGTGACGAGCTGTCACATTAAATATTGTAAATAAAAAAGAATTATTAAAAATACAGTTTTGTATTTTCTGTAAAAACATTCTTATAAATTGTTCTATTCGTATCTAAGCACTTTCTGTTCCTGTTTAAATGCTCCTTGGACATTCTCTAGTCCAGTACTTTAAAAAGTTTACATTTGTTCTGAAAAGAATGTAACAGATGAGAGAATCACAGCTGTTCATACAGTCAGCATCTGCTCGCTATTTTATATTGGTGCTTAATTGTGGTGTAAAAGTGATTATTATTATATATTAGTGGGTGCATTATAGTTTTTTTTATTAAAGTTAAATATTTCTCGAGTGTTTCCATATTCTTGTGCCTGGATCTTGGTGTTTTGGGTTATTAGATTATTTATTAAGTGGTATATTAAGTGCTAAGTAAAGTTAAGTTTAAAGTGAACATAATTCATTGATAAACTACAACAGACATATTTTGTTTTGGTGGTAAATTTTTTTATTATTGCCCGCTGACTTATATTATAAACAAGGCCATTACATCGCTACCATACCACCTGGTAAAGAATTTACTTGCTGTGGTGACAATATATATATACGAATCATATCACATTACCGTGATTCATATAAATACATCGAGCTACAAATGTCCTTTAATATCTAATTCGCTCTACCTCGGAATTAATATATTTTCATATATGTTAACCGAAGGGGAATTTTTTAGTCGATAAGAAATTTGTCTACTCACGGGCGCGAACCATCGAACCCAACAAATTCAGGCCGCACAGTGAAGCCTTAAACCATTACATATAACAGGTTTATTTTGCCGACACTATGATAGTATGAAAAACTAAACCCTATATTGACTTGAGACTTCTGGGGGAAGGCATACTTAACCCATAAGCGTTCTTTGCAATTTATTCACAAGGTGTGATCTCATTTCATGTTTACATCATCGTTTCAGGATTTAATGATGAAGTAAATCCCATAACGAGCAATATTAGTTTTGTTCAAGACAGTTCCACTGTCTTGAATTAGCGGAGGATTGATTTTGACTTAGAAATGTGTCTACGGGGCCCAGTTGTCTTTCTAAACAGGACTGCAAGTTTCGTTTCAAGCTTTGTCGTTCACTTAATTCGTTGATTTTTATCTCTTGATGAATTTTTGCGTGGTTTGCAAACAGAAAAGCAAAATTGAATCAACTTTCTATTGAACTTACGATTTCCTAAACTTTTAAATTCTGTTTCCGTGACAAAGGCCCAAATTAAATGCCAGCTCTCCGGCACAGTTGTATTTTTCAACCTGTTACTTCGCAATGTCCAGCTTTGTCGGAAAAAGCGTCAGGTCGATGTGAAAAATGATGCAATAGCTTAATTGTTAAAGGTTTTATATTTACAAGGAAATTTTTTTGCGAAAGCATTAAGGTACAGTAACAGAATGAAGGCGAAAAAAAGTGTCGAAAATATTTGCCAGTTAACATTGGTTTAAACATTCTGGTTTCATAGATGAGAAGTTGGGGAATATAGTTTTATCAATAGAATTCTGCAATACAGATCGTGTGATGCATAATTTCAGCAAAATGTTGTGCAGTACCTTTCCCAAACAAAATGATATGTAGTTTTGTAGACCAGTTGGTGCATAGCACAGTTTACAGTAAAGTGATGTATTGTTCTACAATAATAAGTATATGTTGTCCCTTCCTTATTCACTAAACTACACAAACTGGAAACTCTTACCTGTTGCCAACGGCGCCCTGTCTGCAACCATGTCACTAGGCTATCAAGACTGCGTAAATACAAAAATATACTATTTATATTCCCAAAGCAGTTGGTTATAAAATAGGACAAAATGATCAACAAGTCATGATGGCATAAAAAACTAAATCTGCCCTTAAAGAAACCAATAAGATAACATTCTACCCTCCTGACTAAGGTTTCACTCCCAAACCCAAAATGTCACTAAGTCTCGTATTAGTCAGGTTAGAGAATCCCGTCTCTAATTAACCATGGAATGGGACCCATCTGTAATAAAGATAATAGGCATAAAAACATATCCCACACATCACTCTTTTCAAAGTATTCACGTAAAGAGAGTATTTCACACTTCTCTCTCTTTTCCAAAGGTAACAGTTTCCTAAGTTTTTATAGAATATGTCCTACCTTTACAATGGGGCGTTCTCTCCCGACACTCGGAGTATACCGCTTAACCTCTCGGCGTTCACCTAAAAGAATGTCTCTTTCACAAGTGCCTTGGGCTAGTAGGCTTCTAACATCCGTACAAACGAATGTACACGTCTCTCGGTTAAACTGCTTGCGCAACAAATTCCTTTCTCATGTAAGCTGCACTGCACCACCGCTTGTCTCTAAGCGAGAAGTGATATGTGACTTCACTTAACATTACATTGGCACTTTAAACATATTATTAACCATTGCCCCTCTTTTCCTCTGACAGATATACAATAAGGGACAATGTGGTACAGTTTCGTATACCAGATGATCCTTAAAGATAATTTCGAAGACTAGATGTGTGAACATAAACATTTGACGCTGAAAATAGTGTGCAGAGAACAAGATAGGGTATCAATTGTCTTTTAGTAAACATAAGAAAATAAATTAACGTACTAACTTGTATGAAGTGCCAAAGGCCTCCTTTAAACTTTCTATGCAATATGTCCATAAAGAAAATGCTATTATGACGAATAAACTAACAAGGTGTGATACGACCTCCAGATTACTCGGGGCTCGTGCTAAAATCTGCGTTCAAATAGAGCCTTGATTCACCAAAGAAAATTAAAATAAACACGCTATATTATATTAGAGTAATTGTTCTCTACCGTTTAACATGCACATTATTTATTTTTTTACATTTCCATTCTAATAATTAAATCATAAATATCCTATCCTAAAATCATGTCTCTTTAACTCACCGCGAAACACCCTTTTCAGAGACCTTTTTTGGCTTTTCCATAGAACTTTCCTACCTCCCCCTCCGAACAAGAGCAACAACAGCAAGAACAACAACAACAACAACAATAACAACAGCAAAGTAGTTTTCAGGCTTAATCCCCGAGTATGCGAAAAGCATAAAGAATATAAGAAAGCTACTATGAGATTCAGGGCCTCTGTAACACGGTTTTTTGGACTTTACTCCTTATCAAAGCATCGGATGTAGCTGAAACTTGACATATGTATATTTTACAACCACACAAATTTTGTCAGCATTATCAGTAACCTAAACCCGATAGTTTTAATTTTTATAGAGTAAAAATGATCTAGCCGACGCCATGGCCAATGATTACGAGCCAAGAGTCGACAAACATTCATTATGTAAGCAAGGTAAACACCGTTTTACGAAATGTTGCCCCGCCCATCCACCAGACAGAAACTCATTCACCTTGTTCCATCAGCTCTGAAAGCCATATCAGTCAAGAATGGCTAACAGGGTTTGGAATTGTCCCCGTGGTTGCAAAACTGTATGTCTTACATTGGATATAGCAGTTATCAAATCAAGCTTGTCTACTATGTTTTTGAAAATTACCAACTATTCCCTACATCTTGTCAATCTGATTGTAACCTATAAAGCAGACTGTAATTTCTTAGGACACTTATTTTGGGAGTTAGACTAATAATCAGTGTTTTTGTATTTATTAACATATTTTGTTGGTATGTTCATTATGACAATTATCAGTGGAGAGGTTTCAGAGTTCATAAAGGTGTACTGCTTTCTTGTATTTAAATTTTTATGTCATTGTTGCCAGAGGTCTAGCCTTTGTTACGTATAGCCAATCATCCATCGAGCAAGAGGGAAGAAATGCTGTCATAAGTTACGTAACGAGTGCGATCGAAACCTTTTCTCTGAGAAAGTTGGCCCGTCTTAAAAAAAAAGTCACTTTTACATTGTAAGTACCAAATTTATTCAACCTACGTAATGCAGATTACAGTCAAAATTATATGTAGACATGATGTGTATTCTGAATAAGCGTTATATTTCTGAAATGCATAGATAAAAAGTTATTGCGAAAAAACCGTGTTACAGAGGGCATGAATCTCATAGTAGGAAATCATTCCTTGAAAAACAGACGTAGCGCTCGAAAACAAAATCGATAAACGCAAGAGGCACATAAGTAAAGCCTATCTGCCCTTAGTCGCTTTTAGTCGGTAGTATATTTATTGTTATATGTCTTTTTGTTATTCGCCACTAAAAGGTCTAATTGCTAAGTGACATCAATAATCAGTCATTTTATTGCATAACTAAACAGTTATTTGAATTGTTGGAAGCTACGTAAAACTTTGCTTAGTTCCAAAAGATTACAGGTAGATTATTTTCCAAACTCCGATAAAAGCAAGATTGGTTTCAGCTGTACAAAACAACGGGAAGAGAACGTGTCATAGTAAAGAAATATCTGAGGGAATCATTGGGATCAAGGTGCAAACTGTGCGTGGGTGCGCAGTCTCGACAAGTAATGTGTGCATGCATTGGAATACACTCTTAGAGTGTATTCCAATGCATAGTGAAGTAATGCAATGATTCATGTGGAAAGCAGGCAGTCGCCTCTTTGACAGCATAATAAAAATCAGTCTGTACATTCCTTGTTGTTAATCAATTTTACTCGATTTTTCACTATTATACACAATTCATTAATATTACGCTTTGCAGTGTAACAGTATGTGATCTCTTTCGCATCTTTCCGGTTAATACAATGATTTCATTCACTCATATGCAGAAATAAGCTCCTGGCCGAACCCTCTGTTCGAACGATATATATTCATACTGTTGTAATCGGGTTTGGAGGATCTTGCCACTTTGTCCCTTAAATCTTTTATTACGTTTATCGCGAGGGATTTCATAAATGCGTCCATTCATTTGTACAAGGGAATTGCGAATTAGTACTTCCATTAGTGTTATATGCTTGATTGTAACGTTAAAATTGAATGGTTTTAGTAATTCAGGAATGATCACGAATGGTAAAATACGATGGTATATATTGACATCATTCACAGATGAAAATTAAGCTTGGTCCAAGGATGATTGTTTGAATAGTAATGTATATAGAAACCCAAATTTGTTGACTTTCTATAGTGGTCCATAAAGTCCCAGTACCATTATACACAATAAATACTTGTAATGTACTGGGACTTTATGGACACCCTGTATATGCACAGAATCTAACACCTCTATCATGTCATTAGAACTAAAACATGTAATAACATCGATTTGTTCTCTACTTATGTTTTTTTTGTAAATTTTCTGAAAGGTACCTAAATATTTTATGCTGTTCAGGAACTTATTCCACTTTTTTTTGTTAGCCAAGCACAAATGATTACTATCTACAAACATAATCCCTAGGATACCTTTTGGTAGCGTCTCGGCAATATACAATATTCCCCAAAAATTCTACCTATATGTTACTATATTTGGAAATAATGGGTTGCCTATTTTCGTGCCAATTTCGTGTACATAATTATTTTATTTATTTCCAAATAAAGATATAAAATCTTTGACACAAAATATGGTGACCATCTGAATTTCATGATATAATAAAGACCTCACGTAGCAGATGGTTTCCCTTCACACACACATATATATATATACATATGTATATGTATATTATATATTATATATATATATATATATATATATATATATATATATATATATATTAATATATATATCATATATATATATATATATATATATATATATAATATATATATATATATATATATTTTAACACACTTAAAACAATAGAAGTTAGAGGCATCGCCTTTCAGACGTAGTGTTCATGAACGGCACGAACGAAATGTTTCAGCAGAAACAGTTAACCGGATTCTACCGAAGGAATCTTACTTGCCATTGGCTATATCATAGGAGTTTTTTGCTAAGTGCATAACGCAGCGACGAAATCAAACGGTTTCTGCCTTCTAGTTTCTGTTATATGTCAAGCATAGTATTATTTATAAGGGCAAATAATAAGCCTAACTACCGTTTGCAGTCATATTTATTAGATTTTTTTTTTTATTAACTGTGTACACCTGACGAAATAGGTATACTTAGTTTAACAGTAAAACATCACGGTCACCATTTTATTTTATACGATTTGTATAGTTGTTTATTCAAATACAAACGAATACTTTCTTGTCGACTGGTTGAGGGTTTATGTAATAAACAATATTGAATTCCCTTTAAGTGAAAAAGCGTTACAGAAAACGCACGGCATAAACATACAAGCGAGTAAAGGTCCATATAACGAAAACTAGTCAAGTTAATTACTCACTCTCTCTCTCTCTCTCTCTCTCTCTCTCTCTCTCTCTCTCTGACTCTATTGTTCGCCCTGGACTTGTTCCAAACTGCTCCAGGTCCTTTCCAGACCTATCCACTGGATAATAAGGCTGTGGATTCTGTTTGTCTCCGTTCGTAAGAGATTGCAAGACGTAATTTGTCGCTCGTCAGTTTCGTTGGTTTTGCCCTTTTATTAAAAAGATTGATAGGATTAAATAATGAATATGAAAAGGCTTTGCTTTTGTATTTCTTACGTAAAGTTTTCAGTGTGTGTATCATGTTTCTTCAAATGTTACTAAAACATTCCCTTTTAGCCCCCCTTAAAATGGTAATTGGCATCCTATCTGTAGGATTTCTAATAAACCCGCTCAGTATGCTAATGAAAAATCGAGAATATAGTATCCTCTGTTCTGACCTTACTAAAAACTGCCGTTTAATGCAGATGAACAGATTCAATTAATTATGGGTAACTGAGAAAGACATTTTTCAGGCGGGACGTAACATATGTTGCTTAAGTAGTTGCACTAATGATGGGAGAATACCGGCTGATTTCACATTCAAAAGTTTCAGTCAAGACCTTCACTAAAGAAGAATAAGCAAGCATTTTGAACCAAGACCATTGTTACCTTAAGAAACTTAGGTAATGGTCAGTTATATCTAATGAAGAGAAATAATTAATTTTAGAACAGCTCGAGGTTTGGAAATTTACCCGATATACAGTCATTAATACGTATAAGGAACTCTTTGAAACTGAAGATTTATATTGCATGAACATAATAGCTGGTGTGAGGACATTTAGGACTGGCTCATTTTTATTAAAGTTTGTACTAAAGAATAATTTAAAAAAAAAAAAAGCCATAACCATTAAGATTCCAAAAGGCAAAAGTAATAAAAGAAGGGAAAAGACCACAAAAACAAGATAATTATTGCCGTGGTGTAAACTATATATATATAGATAAAAAGTTAAGGTGTACTTAAGAACTATTAGTTTAAACAGATGATAACCATAAGATTCAAAGGCAAAAGTAATAAAAGAAGGGAAAAGACCACAAAAACAAGATAATTATTGCCGTGGTGTAAACTAAAAAATATATATATATATATAAATACAAATGTTAAAGGTTGTACTTAAGAATCTATTAGTTTAAACAGATGAATAACCATTAAGATTCAAAAGGCAAAAGTGAAAAAGAAGGGAAGAGACCACAAAAACAGGATCATTATTGCCGTGGTGTAAAATAGAAAAAAAAAAAAGGCAAATAAAAAGGTCAATATTTGGATCAGGAAATCAACGCCTCACTGATTCCAAGATTTAAATCTGGGGATAAACTCTGTAAGACAGTAGTACTCTCGGGAAGACGTTGGGCGAACGATGGAAAGGAGGACTGTTGTATGAAAAGCCGATGAGAGAAAATGGAACAGTGTCACTCAGCGTGCAAAACACATTATCACGCTTCGCTGGCCTGTCAGTAGCAACTGTGAGGGATCATATTATTCCCGAGGCTGAGTAAAAGGAAGTTTTACCCTTATGAGCGCCGGACGACGACGTTCTCAGGGTAAAGGCTCTCTCTCTCTCTCTCTCTCTCTCTCTCTCTCTCTCTCTCTCAAGAATTGGTAAAAATGTTTGCTGAACTTCAGGAAATTGCATCTCTGTTGTGAATCACATGTAGGCCATATCCCTTTGCAAAACATATCTTGTCACAGTATAACACACTCTCTCTCTCTCTCTCTCTCTCTCGTGATGTGTAGGTTATCAGTTCTCTCTCTCTCTCTCTCTCTCTCTCTCTCTCTCTCTCTCTCTCTCTAGAAAAATGGTAAAATGGTTTCCTGAACTTGAATGCATATCGCATATTTATTATTACCGACGTTTAGACCATATACTTTTATAACTCATTTTCCGTTGAAATAGTGTATGTATTCCCCTTAAAAATAGTCACATCCGTGTTCGAAATAGCCAGTTCTGAAAATGAAATAAGGTCTCCAAGGGGCAGACATTTAACTTCTACTTATTAATTCTGTCAATAGCAACAATAAACAGGATATTTATCACAAAGCGTGCTTAAAGAAAATAGTGTCAGTAGCTTGGTAAATGGCTAGTTTATATATAGTACACAGACACCCAAAAAACATACAATTTTAAATGGGAAAAAAAGGAGGAGAAACGATTCATTCATGACTTTCAGGCCAGTCAAAACCATTTCATTCATTGATTTATGGCTCAATGTACCCAAAAACGTTTCAGCCATGTGGGGCCTTTGCATGAAAAACGTTTTGTTTGTTGATGGCCCAAAAATAACCATTTAGTTTATACATAATGTAAAGAAATGTTTGAATTCCTAATACACATCAAGTGTATGTATATATATATAGATATATATATATATATTATATTATATATAGATATATATATATTATATATTATATATATATATATATATATATATATATATATATATATAAATATATATATACACACACACACACACACACACACATATATATATATATATATATATATATATATATATATATATATATATATATATATATATATATATTATTGTGTGTGTGTGTTGGTGTAGGAATATGTACGTTTGATAACATAAACTTGTGTACCATTCCATGTATGTGTATGCTTATGTATAACACTTTCTATAATGTGTATTATAAAAAAAATCTATACATATCTCAGAGTCTCCTATCTCCTATCTAAGCGAGAGTCGAATAACCAACCACTGTAAAAATGACATTAGAAAGTTAACCGCATAACAATTAGACGCTGAAATGACTTATGGCCAGCTTCATCTTTTTGATATCTAGTCGTCAGAGTTCACTGTGCCGATCGGGGTAACGGAACCTCTGACATTACCAGGTCAAGAGGTTCCAATGACCAGCTGGGTTTCACCTGTGATTACCTGATAACGTCCTATCTAATGCGAATTTAATGAGGAGGTTTCGGAGTCCTCTAGTTTTGGGAACTGCATTAGGTTTCTTGCCATTAGTAAAATGAAGAGATATGCTGAACGTTATGTTAATAATATATAAGTTTAGACTTGCTGGGAAACGAGCGAATAACATCTAAAAAGGGAGTCCCCGTCTTGGAAATAAAACACACACACACACACACACACACACACACACACACACATATATATATATATATATATATATATAGATACTAAATATATAGAGATATATGATATATAATATATATATATATATTATATATGGCAGCTTTACTGTCGGAAGGTGCCATCATCAGTCAGGGTGAGCACCATGGATGAGTGAGAATGCGTTTGGTTTATACTCACGACGTCTGTTGATCGCTTGAACTGAGTCAGCAAGAATATTCACTGTGAATTCGGGACGTTTTAGAATTTATGACTGAGTGGTCGTATGGTATTTACAAACAGTGTATTCGGTACGACAGCAGGAAATTCGAATTCTGAATATAAAGTAGAAAGAAATATAGAATTGGCAAGCCAAGTAGTTATAACTATGAGCTTAGCCCTTGAAATATAATGAACCTGGACGTAAAACAAAAGAATAAAACAAAAGAATGGGGGTATAAGACGCCAATAAAATCTGCATTTTGAACTCCACGATTTCTTAAGTGGTTGCTTACGTCCTGGTCAGACCGTCCCTCTGTCTGTCTTCTCAACCGTAGTTCTCCGAGTCCTACGGAAGGAATTTTATAAAATTCTCACATAGAGTCGACCTTCATATAAGTATTGTCCAGTAGGATTTTGAAGGGAGTTCGATTTCAGAGTCAGCAATGGACGTTGATATTCACGGGATTTTTCAGTGTTCAGGAACTCTGTGAAATGTAGCCAATACATTTTAAGCGTCTTGCAAGTTTCAAGCACAAAAATGTTGTGCAAGTTGAGTAATATTATACATACATTTTTACAGTATAAATGTTGAACTTCATTCACACTTTTTATCTCATTTAATACTGACTCTATTTTCTTCAAGTATACGAGAATTTCGCGTGATCTATTTGTGCTTTTGTTTTGAACATCTTTGAAAAGTGCCTGATTTCAAAATTTTTTTTCGTTAAAGTGATATATATTAGAACTTTTCAAGTAAATGTTACCAAGCCATAGAGCGCCAAAAAATGCATAAAACATAATATGTAATACGGGTAGTAGTAGTCTTACGCAATGCTGACTTTTTTTTTTTTTTCTTTTCCCCGCACCACCGTCCCATGTGATTCAAGGTCGCATTATCTCATCTGATGGGAGTGAATAGGACCGTCAATCAATTCGTGGTCCTAATATCAAAATAATGTCCCCCGTGATTACGGTGTGGTGCCATTAAAAGAACATTATCTCTTCTGCACAGTCAGCGCATGAAAAAGAAAAAGAAAAAAAAGGGAACCACATTTCGCCTGTTGCGTCACCTGAGAATATTTCGTTTCGGTTTTTGTGTTGAGAATTTTGGAACAGTCTCTCTCTCTCTCTCTCTCTCTCTCTCTCTCTCTCTCTCTCTATATATATATATATATATATATATATATATATATATATATATATATATTATGCAGTTTGTAGATTATGCATTGTGGAAGATTCGCTTTAAGATTTATTATCGTTGTCGCTGTGTACGTATCTGTGTATTTGTTTGTTTATTTACTCTTATATTTTTCACTTATTTCCTAATACATTTTTTCCTTTTTATTCTTGTCCTCTTTACTACCCCTTATTTCGTAAGTTCATGGCCTTTTAGGTCTGTTACATGAGATAATGTTTACTCATTGCATAATATAATAATGATAACAATAATTCTTACAAAACATTCTGCATAACTTGTTTGAATCCATTCATGGGAATGAAATAGTTTTTAAAATAAGATTATCTATCGTGACTTGTTAGTGCTTTGCCATTGCCTCGGCTAGAAATTTAAATGTGGCAGCTTTCGAGGCTTTGTTCAGCTTCTGTCTTCAAGCAAAAATAACTAATTTTTCGCTGTAATGCTGAGAAAACCCCTGGAAATTAATATTGATCATATATTTATAATCTGGACTTGTAATATATCTCAGTCGGATTTTCTATCTTGTGCAGATTCACGTTATTGTGAAGAATTGTTTTTGCAATCGTTTTCATATTTAAGCGATTGCCCAACCTTGGCTGCAGGCTATTCTCCGGATTAATGTTAGAGCATATCCAAGAGAGGCTTGAGATGTATAATAATTATGCAGATCACCCGGGAAATTAGAGATAATCGAACTGCTATGGAGCTTAGACAAGCTTTATCAGCGATGTATAAAAGCATAAAACAAAGGTGCTTCTTGATGTACTTACGGTAATATCGCCATTCGAGACTTGAAATTGTAGATCAAAGACAGAGAGAGAGAGAGAGAGAGAGAGAGAGAGAGAGAGAGAGAGAGAGAGAGAGAGAGAGAGAGAGAGAGAGAGAGAGAGAGAGAGAGATGCTTATGAAAAAGAATTGTTTGTGTCAAAAATAAGGCACTCGGTTTTAGTAACTAGACGAATCCTCCATTAAAGATATGAAGATATAAAGCGCCCAACCCCCGATTGTAAAGGAAAAAAATTAATGACTCCACTTACTAATGTATGATGACGCAGAAGCCTCAAGTAAAAGGGGATCCGGGAAACATAGAGTAACATAGAAAAACAGAGCTAAACAGAGAATTCTACATGCTGGTAGGGGGCATCAAACGAAAGACTGGTGAAAGACTGACCGAGCCAGTTGACTGTTAATTGCACGGCTTTTCCTTTTTGCTTGCAAGATTGCATCTTCTCATCCAAAAGCTAATTGACATTGGTAAGCGGGAACTGTGTCACTAAATCACTCTAGCCAAGACAACTGTTGCGGGAAGAACTTCCTACTTATCTTTGCAAGTCATGTTACTGTTCACCTTTAAGCTCAAAGTATCGGTATTATTAATTATTATTATTAATGATATTATTATTTCAGTAGGATGAAACTTATTCACATGGAACGAGCACATGGGGCCCCTTTGACGCAAAAGTCGAGCTTCCAAAGAATGTCGGTTCCAACTTCCCATCGCAGACCCTACACTGCATCAGTAACAGATGATAATATAGAGCCCAGTGAGTTTTCGTCGCCCTGGTGTAGACGCGAACCCGCGACATCTATGTGGGTATACCAGCGGACCAAATTAGAGGAAAGACTATGTACTGATGAAAGAGACGGCAAGAAAAGTGTGATTTGGAAAGCATAGTAACGACGAGAATTTGAGAAGGAAATGAGTACATTCCTGAAAGGGAACTCCGTTTCTTCCACCCCACATTAATAGCGTCACTTGATATTAAATTAGACTTGGGAACGAACTTAGGAAGTGGGCGGAGATGAAAGGGAGAATGGCGCGTGAAGCGTGGAACCATTTGAATATGAATGGGTAAGGAGAGGGAGGTAATTTGATCACTGATGAAAAGGAGAAACGTAGGGCGAGGAAACAAATCCTTGTAGGTTGCCAGAGAGACAGGAAAATTGGTGTATATGTTTGTATGTGTATGTATAATATAGATATATATACTATATATTTTATTATAATATATATATAAATATATATAGATATATATATGTGTATATGAAAATATATATGTATATATAGTATATATTATATATATATATATATATATATATATAATATATATATGTGTATATATGTATATATGTATATATATATAATATAATATATATATATAAAAGGTATTAATATGTGTCTGCTATGTATGTTATATGTATGTATTTAAGTATAATATTATGTATGTGTTTGTTACTGGCTGTCTGTCTGTCTACATACATGGAATACTACAAAGCAGCTACCAGGCAATGAACGATTAACTTGCCGATTTTCCCATATCTTTTTTTTTTTTTTGCCAAGAGTTTCCCCTGTTCCTGGAACACTTTGAAAAATAAAGAGATAAAGGGCACTTAATGTCGAATTTCCCCCTTTCCCACTCGTTACTTTGAATCCGTGACTAGAGGGAAATGAACAGAGAATATATGGTTCTGTCGAAGCTAGATACATTTCAGTACAGTCGAAGTTAAAAAAATCCTCCTTCCTTATTTATATATATATATATATATAGATATATCTATATATATATATATATATATATATATATATATATAATATCACGAAAATTTGGAACGTAGTGAATATGTAAATAAAGGCAAAAGCCACGAAGGAAAGGGAAACAAAGGAGTACCGCTGCGAGGCCTTTCGACTGCTTTTCCTTTACTAAGCAAAGGACAAGAAGGTGAAATTCCTTGCAGCGGTACTCCATTGTTTCAACTTCCTTCGTGGATTTTGTTTTTACACACAAACACATATATATTATATAATATATATGTTTATATATAGTATATATATATTATAACTATATATATTATTAGTTTTTAAGCAAGAACTTTAATAATAAAGGAGAGAGGTAGACATGGAGTGTTCGTCACGATTCATAATTTCAAATCATATATGTGCCACTGATCGGTGTCTTGTTTTTTATATGTACCTCCCGTGGAGTCAGGGGGATTTATTTCTGGTGATTGAAATTCATTTCTCGACGTGGTTCGGATCCCTCAAGAAGCTGTAGGTCCCGTTGCTAGGTAACCAGTTGGTTCCTAGCCGCGTAAAAATATCTAATCCTTCGGGCCAGCCCTAGGGGGAGCTGTTAATCAGCTCAGTGGTCTGGTTAAACTAAGATATATTTAACTTTTTCATGGGTCCTTGTGGAGACAGTCCTCTTAATATGAGGAAATATTGTAAAATACGAAGCATTGGGAAGTCTAGTTGCTTCTTCACAGTACGTATTTAGTGTGGAGGAAAGAGAAGAAACTCGTGCATGCGCAACTGACTTCAACCTGTCCCCAGAACCCATTATGGTGTTCCCTCTAGCGATTGATAATGATGCATCGCGGTGTCACCTTCAAACTGTGCTTGTTGCAACCTCTCTGTTGTAGCAATTCTCGTGTTTTTCCCTCCGTCTACTACTATCACCATGATGGGTAAAACTACAAAGATATTTCAGGATTACCATATCACCAAGAAAATCTTTGGTAATATGTCAGTGTCGCCTATGATTTTGAGAGCATTTTCCATTAGTAATATCCTAGTAAGTTGTATGTCACCCTTTTCAAATCAGGAATAACCACGGCACAACTGACTGCCAGAATGATTTCCATAATATTTTATTTATTTATTTATTTATTTATTTATTTTTTTTTTTTTTTGCGCTGAGGGATAAGTCAAGTACCTCAAAGTATGGACGTGTTCCCTTCCAACTCCACTGCCCCCCCCCCAAAAAAAAAAAAAAAAAAAAAAAATAAATTCAATATCAGTGTCTTTGCTTGGAGCCTCTACCTATAACGGACGTGCTTTTATAGGTTTATGGGAGATAGAGCACATCCAGAAACATGAACAATGCGAAGAATTCCAGGTGTCAATAGAGCTTTTGTGGAAGGATTTGAAAAAATGCGGATTCCCTTTGTTACTCTCTGGTTCAGGTACTTGTGTTAGAGTGACCCCAAAATGTCAAAAAAATAGTGTTTGCTCTTCATATAGTTTTAACAAGCATGCCAGTGTTTCCCAGTGTAAAAACGGCATGAAAAATTATATTACAAAGGTGAATATACCTCTTCATTGCATTATTAAATTAGCAATAGAAAGAGCGCCTCAGTGGCGTGATCGGTATGGTCTTGGCCTGCCACCTCGAGTTCGATTCTCGAGCATTCCATTGAGGGGTGAGAGATGTGTATTTCTGGTGATAGAAGTTCACTCTCGACGTGGTTCGAAAGTCACGTAAAGCCGTTGTTCCCGTTGCTGGTTTCATGAAAAAAAAAAAAAAACAGACAATAGAAAGGAGAGATGATAAAACGTAAGCTTTATGGTGACGTTTGAAAATCAAACGAAGCTCTCATGTTTGCAATGGCATATGCTTGGACAAAGATGCTCTGCGTGGCATTCCCCTGTAATTCTTGAACCTGCTTGCTTTATGTTATGATAACAAAACTAACATCATGCGTTGCTGAAATGTCTGTGAATCTGAAACATGCTAATGATGTACAATGTAGTTAATGGAAAGTTGCTGTTTAACATTATAGGGAGGACGTGAAATTACATGCTCATAACTGTTATGTCTGGGCAGCTTGCAGCGTGTCTACGTTTATGTTTGCACAAGAATATATATATATATATATATATATATATATATATATATATATATATATATATACATACATACATACATACATACTATATTTATAAGTACATGTATATATGCACGTATGTGCCAGGCTCCAAATGTAAATATATTTCCGCAGCTGTGTTCGTCCCCCCGTTTTTCATGCATATTTCATCTTTGCAATTTGGCCTGTTTATTTTCGTCTGTTCTCTCTCCATATTTATTGTTTGCATTTCCGCCGGTCTCTGTTGTTTAGAGTTACGCAGCTGTTGCTCCTTTGTGAAAAGACTATGTTTGTTTCATTTGACAACTTCCTGGTTTCGTTTGGAGTCTATATTGAGTGAAGTGAAGGGCAACGACCCTTGATCGTGTCTATACCCACAACAAAACAATATCGCAAACCCATGCGTAACGAAAGATAGAATCTGCAAGGTCTTACAATGATACAAGTGGAGAGAGAGAGAGAGAGAGAGAGAGAGAGAGAGAGAGACCTTGATCCAGCATCAGATCATATGGCCGCAATATGGATTTTGACTAAACAGCAAAATTTAATGCCTATAAATTTTCAAAGGAATTCAGATTCACCGAGATGTTTTATCAAAAGATATTATCTCTCTCTCTCTCTCTCTCTCTCTCTCTCTCTCTCTCTCTCTCTCTCTCTCTCTCTCTCTCTGAAAAGATTGTGATGTATGGTCTTCGTCTAACAGTACCTCATACTGCTTCACAGCTAAATTATCATAAGCTTAGTTTTTCACGCACGTATTGACAATAAAATGTTGAAACTAAGTCTCTCTCTCTCTTCTCTCTCTCTCTCTCTCTCTCTCTCTCTCTCAGTGTCTCCTGACTGAAGCACCCAAAAACGAAAATACACGCATATATAGTAGACAATGATATGTTGAAAGTAAAACCGCCCCCACCCCCCTTCTCTCTCTCTCTCTCTCTCTCTCTCTTTTTCATGGCTGAAGCACCCAAAAACGAAAATTGAATGAAAGGAAACAACGCCGGACAGACGAGCAGCCTTTTAAAAGTTTTTTTTGTCTTTTAAAGGGATTTTTTTAAAAGTCGGAGTCTTTGTGACGACCCTTCACTGAATTTGCATGATATTGGGAGAGGAAAAAAAAAAAAAAAAAAAGGGGGGGGTGGGGGGGGGGGCGAGAGAGAAAAAAAAGTCGACGCTTTATACAGTCGCTTTAGTCATCGCCGCCGTTGCTGACAATTGCGCGAATCCATTCAGCGAATTGCATCTTCGCTGAAATTACAGAGCGAGTGGTGGTGGTGGTGGGGGGGGGGGGGTTGTTTCTTTTCGAACAGGTTAAAGTGGTTTAGGTGTGGATTAGATAGTGATTTATTTCGTTATCGCGAGCTGATGCCAGAGGCAGTTTATTGTGTAGTTTCCAAGGCTTGGGTTCTATAGGATGTGGACGATAGCTTGAAGAATCAGATTAAGTTTATCCAGTCTCAAATAAGATCTCATATATTTGTTGAGAACCAACCATTCTTGCCAGCCCTGTGAGGGGAAATTTTTCTTTAATGGTCTGGCAAAAGTACACTCCATGAAATAGTTATTTTCCCAATTTCCTTAGCGACGGTGAAAAAGAAAATAAATATTATCGCCTGAAATCACTCCAACAGACGCAAGAAAGAGAGAGTTACAAGGAATTACAAGGATTAGGATGTCTCAAAGACTTGATAGTCCATCCGAGAAGACATCGTGTGCTTACTAGAGAGAGAGAGAGAGAGAGAGAGAGAGAGAGAGAGAGAGAGAGGCGATTAAAGCAATGCAAGCCAGAGAGAGAGAAAGTGGCGATCAAAGCAATGTAAGCCAGCGAGAGAGAGAGAGAGAGAGAGAGAGAGAGAGAGAGAGAGAGAGAGAGAGAGAGAGAGAGAGATGAGGGGGGCGGGGTGGCGGCTGTCTGCAGTCAAAGCAATGTAAGCCAGCGACTGAATCTCCAAACAGGGCCAGAGGATGGGAGTCTCCGGAGAAATATCTGAGCCTTTAGACAGAGCTCAAGGTATCTGTTGACTCAGAAGCGATCAGCGCTGATCGCTCATCATCAGAGGTCGCGTTTGCCGATTTGGACGAGGGGTTACGTCACCGAACAATATTCCTCGTCGTGTTTACATTTCGATCGTGTCAATATTTAGCGGCGATGCGACTGTTTATCCTTAATTTGCTGTTGTAACGTAAACTGCTGGTGAACTGACTCATTGCATCCGCTTGCAGTTTTATTATTCATAGCGGAAGATAGAGACAAATAGTTTTTTATGTCTTGCTATCGGAAAAAGAATTGAAGGTATCATGATCGACATCGCTCCACATCCAGATTTGTTATTCTTATAAAAAATAAAAAAAGATTCCGTTCCAGGGTTGTCTTGGGCCAGCCAGCAACTCTCTCTCTCTCTCTCTCTCTCTCTCTCTGGATTAAAGGTCCAAGGTTGTTACCGAATTGACGTCCACATCTGGAATGCAATTGGATCACGTTACGATCCAAATGAGATACTCTAGATGGCGTCGATATCTGAGGGGGCGTTTGACTCCGAAATCCCGCTGAATAAGAAGCAGGCCGGACGCCGTGTGGTATTTCCCTTCGTGTATGACAAATACAACTCGTAGAAGCAAGTACACTTGAAGTTGTCATCTCTCTCTCTCTCTCTCTCTCTCTCGTGTTTTATATATATATTTTTTTATATAACATCATCATATAACTATACTATATATATATATATATATATATATATTATATTATATATATAGATATATATATATTTATATATATATAATTTAATAATTTCTTGTGTTTTTTTATGAGTTTATTTTGATTTTGAGACACATATATAATGTGGTTAAACTCTCTCTCTCTCTCTCTCTCTCTCTCTCTCTATTTCTATATATATATATATATATATATATAATAATAATATATATATCTAATAAAAGGAGCCCATAAAAACACCAAAATAGAGAAAAAGTACTATATTTCAGAGACTGCTGTCTCCCTTTCAGGTAGATGAATGAGAAAAGTTCACAGAAAAGGTGGTATTTATACCAAGAGGTCCATCACAAACAAGCCATTTTAAGTCACCCCGCTGATAATCTTCCTCTAATCTTCTTAAGGGTTGGTTGAATGAAGACGTTGTCGATCGTGTCCGAAATCCATCCTCCTTTTGAGATGTTCATTACCTGCCTCTCTTTTATTAAGGCCGATTCCATCATTTGACTCTTGTACCGGCAGTTGCTGCTATAAATTACACGTGACAAATTCCAGTTTATTCTATGGTTATGTTCATTTATATGGTTGAAAATAGCCGAGTTCTGTTGTCCATACCTAACTGACCGTTTGTGTTGTATTAATCTCTGGGGAAGGGATTTACCTGTAAATCCGATGTAAGATTGGTCACAGTCCTGGCATGGGACTTTCGTATGCCCCAGAGTCCTTTGGAGATGTCTTTTGTTGGACGTTAATCAGGGATTTGGGTAAGTAAATACAAAAGGGTTCGATTTTCCGAGGGGGTTGGTTATTCTCTTAATCGTGTCCAGGTGGGGAATTATTATTTTATTGTTGGGTGTATCTCTGGTCTTGTCTTTAGGGGGTCGGTAGAAAATTACGTTAGCTTTGTGAATTGCTTTCTCAATTATATGGTCAGGATATTTTAAAGACGAAAGTTGCTTGCGAATTAGTTCAAATTCTTTTTCCAGGAATTCTGGGGAACAAATTCGTAAGGCTCTTAAGAACAAGTTACTAGCTACACCTATTTTTTTTGATAGAAATGTCATGATAGCTAAAGTAGTGAATGTATGAAAGTGAGAACGTTGGTTTTCTGTATATGGTAAATTTGTATTCTGTCGTATCTCTGATTATTAAAACATCAAGAAAAGGAATTTTGTTGTCTGTTTCCCATTCAACTTTAAATTTGATGCTGGGCACTAATGTGTTTAATTTCGAGAGGAATTCATTGAAATTGCCCCACCTATTATCCCAAAATGTTAGGATATCATCCACGTATCTCATCCACAGCATGTTTTTGGGTTTTATTGCATTTATTACTGTAGTTTCAAAGTATTCCATGTACAGATTGGCTAGAACAGGACTTAAAGGACTAACCCATACTACACCCGAATTTTTGCTTGTAGAATGATTCCCCGAATGAAAATACGTTATTAGATGCACATAATTCAACTAGCTTTATTATTTTGTCAAGCGCCAATGGGAAATGATCTGAATAGGGGGATAATTTTACCCTTAAAAACTGAAGAACGTCCTGTACTGGTACTTTAGTGAACAAGGAATCTACATCAAGGCTTAAAAGTTTTATGTTGTGAAGTGGTATATGTGCTTCTCTGAATTTGTGACAAAAATCTTCCGAATGTTTAATGTGATGGAGAAACAAAGTGCCTAAAAAAGGGGAAAGGAGGCCAGCTAACCATTTAGAAATTTTGTAATTGAAAGCACCGGCACATGAAACGATGGGTCTGAATGGAAGATTGTCTTTGTGAGTTTTGGGAAGGCCGTAAAAATAGGGTAATTTAGGATTAATTACTTTAAATTTCTCTAATAGTTCAATACTCTTTTTGTTCTTTGCCAATTAATCTTACTTTCCGAAAAAATTCTGTGGGAACGTTTTTGGAGGGATTTTTCGTCAGTTTTTCGTATGTGTTTTTGTGTCGCTAAGGAGCTGGTTGATTTTGTCAAGGTAGAAGTCTTTGTCCATTATTACGATTTTGCCGTCTTTGTCGGATCTACTTATTATAACATCTAACTTTTTTTAGCGAGTGGATGGCTATCATGAATCTGCGGGGAACAGGATATTTCTTATGTAAGTCAGTTAAAGCATTTAGTAACACTCCTTTTAAACATATCTCTTCACGGTTGTAGTTTTTGTCAGATATGAATTTATCACTACGGACCACATATACAGGTATCTGATTTCATTCTGTTCCGGACATTTGCTGCCTATAATAGCCTATAATAGCGTGACTCATTCCAAACAGACTTCTACGCAAGTTAAATCAACCTAATAGATAATAGTGCATGGAATAATCTTGAGCAACAAGACAAAGTTTTAAACTTATCCAACACCCCCCTTACTGTAAATCAACATTTAGTTTTAAATTTAGGCTTATCCTTTGCCCTTATGCCAGACCGCAAAAAAAACAACCTAGACTTCATAGTGGCTTTTGATAAATTCATATCTGACAAAAACTACAACCGTGAAGAGATATGTTTAAAAGGAGTGTTACTAAATGCTTTAACTGACTTACATAAGAAATATCCTGTTCCCGCAGATTCATGATAGCCATCCACTCGCTAAAAAAGTTAGATGTTATAATAAGTAGATCCGACAAAGACGGCAAAATCGTAATAATGGACAAAGACTTCTACCTTGACAAAATCAACCAGCTCCTTAGCGACACAAACACATACGAAAAACTGACGAAAAATCCCCTCCAAAACGTTCCCACAGAATTTTTCGGAAAGTAAGATTAATTGGCAAAGACAAAAGAGTATTGAACTATTAGAGAAATTTAAAGTAATTAATCCTAAATTACCCTATTTTTACGGCCTCCAAACTCACAAAGACAATCTTCCATTCAGACCCATCGTTTCATGTGCCGGTGCTTTCAATTACAAAATTTCTAAATGGTTAGCTGGCCTCCTTTCCCCCCCCTTTTTTAGCACTTTTTCTCCCAGTCACATTAACATTCGGAAGATTTTTGTCACAAATTCAGAGAAGCACATATACCACTTCACAACATAAAACTTTTAAGCCTTGATGTAGATTCCTTGTTCACTAAAGTACCAGTACAGGACGTTCTTCAGTTTTTAAGGGTAAAATTATCCCCCTATTCAGATCATTTCCCATTGGCGCTTGACAAAATAATAAAGCTAGTTGAATTATGGCATCTAATAACGTATTTTCATTCGGGGAATCATTCTACAAGCAAAAATCGGGTGTAGTATGGGTAGTCCTTTAAGTCCTGTTCTAGCCAATCTGTACATGGAATACTTTGAAACTACAGTAATAAATGCAATAAAACCCAAAAACATGCTGTGGATGAGATACGTGGATGATATCCTAACATTTTGGGATAATAGGTGGGGCAATTTCAATGAATTCCTCTCGAAATTAAACACATTAGTGCCCAGCATCAAATTTAAAGTTGAATGGGAAACAGACAACAAAATTCCTTTTCTTGATGTTTTAATAATCAGAGATACGACAGAATACAAATTTTACCATATACAGAAAACCAACGTTCTCACTTTCATACATTCACTACTTTAGCTATCATGACATTTCTATCAAAATAGGTGTAGCTAGTAAGTGTTCTTAAGAGCCTTACGAATTTGTTCCCCAGAATTCCTGGAAAAAGAATTTGAACTAATTCGCAAGCAACTTTCGTCTTTAAAATATCCTGACCATATAATTGAGAAAGCAATTCACAAAGCTAACGTAATTTTCTACCGACCCCCTAAAGACAAGACCAGAGATACACCCAACAATAAAATAATAATTCCCCACCTGGACACGATTAAGAGAATAACCAACCCCCTCGGAAAATCGAACCCTTTTGTATTTACTTACCCAAACACCTTAGCCAAATCCCTGATTAACGTCCAACAAAAGACATCTCCAAAGGACTCTGGGGTATACGAAATCCCATGCCAGGACTGTGACCAATCTTACATCGGATTTACAGGTAAATCCCTTCCCCAGAGTTAATACAACACAAACGGTCAGTTAGGTATGGACAACAGAACTCGGCTATTTTCAACCATATAAATGAACATAACCATAGAATAAACATGGAATTGGTCACGTGTAATTTATAGCAGCAACTGCCGGTACAAGAGTCAAATGATGGAATCGGCCTTAATAAAAGAGAGGCAGGTAATGAACATCTCAAAAGGAGGATGGATTTCGGACACGATCGACAACGTCTTCATTCAACCAACCCTTAAGAAGATTAGAGGAAGATTATCAGCGGGGGTGACTTAAAATGGCTTGTTTGTGGATGGACCTCTTGGTATAAATACCACCTTTTCTGTGAACTTTTTCTCATTCATCTACCTGAAGAGGGAGACAGCAGTCTCTGAAATATAGTACTTTTTCTCTATTTTGGTGTTTTTTATGGGCTCCTTTTATTAGATGGAACTCTGTGTTTACAGAACATTTATACCAGTCATATATATATATATCTATATATATATATATATATACAATATATATATATATATATAATAATATATACTATATATATATCCATAATAATCATATATATATAATGTATATATATGTATATATATGTGTGTGTGTGCAGGAAATAATGAGTACACGAGTACGGTTTCTTATGTAGTACCTATGTATGTATGTATGTATGTTTGTATGTACGCGGGGTTCTTTATATTCTTCACACTCAGAGTCCATAAAAACGTCAGTGGAGCAAATCCACTTCCTTTCACATGAGCAAAGAGAAGAATCTATCAAGGGTGTAGTATATCTTTAAAGGCTGAAATAATAAGAATATGCTTGCAAGAGATTCTTATACCATGGGAAACACTTCCCTAGTAAATTCTTTATATATTTATTGATCTGTAAATGTATATTAATCTAGGGAGGTTAGATGGACTGGGAGACTATTATTTCCTTTAGTTAATCATTCAGAAGAATAAGGACGACAAATTGTGTTGGTAGTACTGAAAGAAGTAGCAACATTGATAATGACAACAGAATTGACAACGGTAAATAATGATAGTCTTGAAGATTTCACAGAGAGAGAGAGAGAGAGAGAGTTGGGTTGGTTTCTAGTCGCTGCTCTCTGGTCCTTGACACATATATCAGAGACGTCGATATCTGGGACCAACTTAACATCGGGAAATCCTAAGCCTTTCTGGAATAAGCATTCTGTCTACATTGAATTTGAATTGGAAACTTATCTCTCTCTCTCTCTCTCTCTCTCATCTAGTTAAGTAAATTTATCTATTTGCCTGCTTACACTTCTTGGATGCAATGTAATTATTTATTTCCTAGAATACTGATTTTTTGCTTAAAAAACTTTAAGTGATGATGATAAAGAAAATACGATTGGATTAAATATTCAGAAAAGAGAGAAAAATTAATTGAAATAACAGAAATCAGAATTGCGAAATAAATAGTTGTTAAGAGGGCAAATGTAGAAAAACTCAAGTTGCCAGCAAGGATATTTATTCGGCGTACAGTAATTATCACAGTAATTATAACAGTGCTAATTCTCTTGTCGAGGACGCCTACGCAGACATAGGATGCGGCAGTGTAATACCTTGTTACACTTCTTGTGTCTGATCCATTCTTTTACTCTGTACAAATCGCAGTAAACTATTTGCATATCCGTAGCGCCTCAGCGGCGTGTTTGGTATGGTATTAGCGTCCCACCTCGGTGGTCGCGGTTTTGATTCTCGGTTATTCCATTGAGGAGTTAGAGATGTGTATTTCTGGTGATAGAAGTTCACTCTCGACGTGGTTCGGAAGTCGCGTAAAGCCGTTGGTCCCGTTGCTGAATAACCACTGGTTCCATGCAACGTAAAAGCACCATACAAACAAACAAAATATTTGCATATATGATTATGTTCAGCCGTCTAAGGTATCCGTCAGTTCCCAGTTTTCTTATGAGCAATTTCAAACCACAGAATCAGATGACAAAACTATTATTTCTTTTTATCTAAGATACCCACAGGCCTTTGTGCAAATCCAGTTCGCCGTTTTTTTTTTTTTTTTTTTTTTTTTTTTTTTTTTTTTTTTTTTTTTTTTTTTTTTTTTTTTTTTTTTTTTTTAATGATTGCAGTCAAACTTTGATTGGCTGGTTTCTATTACATATAAGTTGGCTCAGCTGCATATTCCCGATAACTCTTCTGATTTCTATTGTATATTTTCTCAAACTTTCGCAGAAGAATCTGAGAGAAACAAGCTTCGGAATGTGTCCAAGAAATCCTGTTCTTAAGTACCGATTGAATTTTGTTATAGGTTTGAATGATTATTAAGAAAATTTCTTTGGCTAGAGATGACTTTACATCAATAAAAAAGATGCAGTTCGGTGTACTTTAATTTGCGCCATCGCAATATCTGGCCATCATAGCTTTGAGAAAGGCTCCGTTTACTTTCTTATTATATGATATTTTTAGCTCCTGCATGACGCCATGAAGTCGAGTGCCCGTGAAACTTGGCCAAAATGTATTCGGTTTGTGATTATGTTAACTATATGGAACATTGGGATAACAGATCATCTCTCCGGCGTATCATGGCCGTTCATATGTTCCTATTATTTTTGTTCCTTGCACTTTCACTTCAGGTTTCAGGAACATTAGTGTACGAATTAATGGGCGACTTGTCAGTGCTACTTACATTTAGGGTAAAGTTTTAAGCGCATGTCGTTCTCGAATGCATAATAGATAACCTTGGATTATGCTTACTCGAAATAGGTTCCATGAGCGGAAAGTTTGCTATATATTAATGCAAATGCCTTTTTACAGCACGCTTTCACGCAAATGTACGCGCGTATTAAATATTAATATTCACATATATATGCGAAAGATTTCAGATTTACGAGGGAGTGTGTACATTGCCATGTATTACTTTTACCACAAATTCACTGGCCATTTTAACCTTCGAGAGGATAATTGTTGCATTCATATAACACGTTACCATAATGTCCATTTTCTCTCTTTATTATTAGCAGAATAATGATAAATTATGTATGCAAACGTATACATGCTTGTATCTTGGTTCTTACATATTGTCATTGTTTTTTTTTTTTTTTTTTTTTTTTGCTCTACATTTTATTTTTCAGCATAAGAGGTTCCCATTCTGTGAAGGCTTGCTTTGCAAGTACATTGGGGCTGTTCTTTATGAATATCCGGCACTTGCACAGAACGAGTACAAAAAGAGGCATGATTCAGTGGCAAAAGCCCTCCACTGGAGCCTGTGCAAGAAACACCAGCTACCTTGCAGTAATAAGTGGTACGAGCACCAACCTGAAGGAGTGATTGATTGACAAAATCAAGAAGAAAGTATCACTCATTGAAGTCGCAATACCATGGGACACCTGAGTTGAAGAGAAAGAGAGGGAAGAAATGGATAAGTATCAAGACCTGAACATAGAAATAAGAAGGATATGGGATATGCCAGTGGAAATTGTACCCATAATCATAGGAACACTAGGCACGATCCCAAGATCCCTGAAAAGGAATCTGGAAAAACTAGAGGCTGAAGTAGCGCCAGGACTCATGCAGAAGAGTGTGATCCTAGAAACGGCGCACATAGTAAGAAAAGTGATGGACTCCTAAGGAGGCAGGATGCAACCCCGAACCCTCACACTATAAATACCACCCAGTCGAACTGGAGGACTGTGATAGACAAATATAATATATATATATATATATATATATATATATATATATATATATATATATATATTATATATATATAAATAATAATAATAATAATAATAATAATAATAATAATAATAGTACTGAGTTTAAAGTAAAGATGTACTATCTTTCAGATTAGCATCATCATGAGGAACTGTCCTTCTTGAATTGGTAACATAAAGGATACATAATTGCAGTACATGATGGCGACCGGTTGAAAGAAAACTTGCCCTTGCACAGGACATAGGCTTCCCTGTGATGATACTCTTATGATTCAGTGCACTATTGGCAACTGCCTCACCAAAAACAGTCTTGGCAACTCCCTCCAAGTAGCCTCCATCTCACTGAATCACCGATGAGGTTTACTTTTAAAAGTGCTATGATGTGAATGATTTCTTCTGGCCTTGAATATCATTCTCTTAGTCGTTTAATTACTCATCATTTTTTGTCAAATGGTACGGACGACTTTTTTATTTGAATCCGTTAGGGATTATCGTCTGTGTTCCGGTATGATATTTATCAACAACTGACATTGTTACTTTTGTGCGGTATAGTACAGGCAGTTTCTGAGAATAATAATTTGAAAGCAAAATCAAATATAACACCTGAAGGTTTTGTCAGTAACTTATTCGCAATATTATTATGGTAACAGCTGTCATTAGCTTCCTGTTACAGTTTAGAAAAGTCAGTGAAAGATAGAAGCTGGATTTGGAGTTAATAGAACAGCGATCTGAATCTTCAACACCACATCTGTTCCCAATCCAAATCAGTGATCACAGAATAACGAGCACTGGAATTGTGACTCACTTTGTCGGCTCCCAGATTCATTGTATATATTGCAGGGAATTATTTCCTCTCCAGATTGACGACTCATATGCATAGCCAGCCATGTGATGCATACTGTATTACGTGTTTGGCTTTGAATTATTCTGGACGTTTATCAGAACTATTAAATACAGACGGAGGTATAGACTGCTACCCTGACTACTTAGTTAGTGCGTGTTATGTCCCTGCTATTAACGTCATGGACAAATAGGATTGATAACTTGAATTTCAACTTATATTTGTCAAAGCTGTGTGGGAAGATTATGAGAGTTATAGAATTCCTTTTCCCAACTGAAAATACTGCGTAACTCAGCATTGAAAGCGTTAACAAGATTAAGCAGTCCTTAGTAAAACCACCAGGGCGAAGATGGAAGGAAAATAAGCGAAAGATTTATAAAAATATTAATCACACGGGACAAAAGAAATGGTAGAAAATAGAGCATAGAGCAAAAGGGCTCCACTTCTTATTGCCGGACGATGAGCAAGATTATCCTCCGGTCCAGTGAATAGGGTCTACCCATATCATGGTCAGTATTACAGTTAATCCTATTCAGCGACATGTGACCCAACCGGATTTGGACTGTTCCATTAATGTGTATATATATATATATATATATAATATATATATATATATATATATATATATATATATATATATATATATATATACGTATACGTATATATAAAATGTATATTTACATATATATACACCATGTTTAGTGTATATGTATAAAATGGAGTTAATCAACACTTGAGGGCTTGATTTTGCCTCACATCGGGGTCGAACCCATGGTTTCTCAAATGAAAGGCCGGAGCGCCCTGGCTTTCAATTAGAGGCCTGGGTTTGATCCCGATGTGAGGCAGAAATTTATATATATGAATATATATATGTATGTACACACACACACACACACACACACACACACACACACACACACACCACACACATATATATATATATATATATATATATATATAATATATATAATATACATGTATATACATATATCACAATATTAGTGAGAAAAATAGATATATAAATTGTTTGGTAATTAAATGGCTTTCATAAAATGTTTATTCTGTAGTTTTATAGCACAAAGAAACGTGCCAGGGGCCCATCAGTAAATACAGACAATTCAATCAAATGTATTCGTTCATCACTCTACTTGCACCGTCAATCAAAACTTCATTGGAAAACTGGAATCTATTTTCCACTGGAATTTTCTGCACTGAACTATAAAAGATCAAAGAAATTAATCTTTTGGGAGGTGAAGATGAATTCCAGCAAAGGTGAGAAAGTTCCCTTAGGCAGAATAAGCAGAAGGAGAATCCATTTGCTGGAGGACAAACAGGCCTATTGAGATGTTATGAGAGCGAGGTTGAAATTGGTTATGCGTGGGCAGTGAAAGATTATCACCGACGAGTAACACGCAGGTGTTGATGGTTGTAAATGAGTTACGTATATGTTTGAAAAGCGTATATCTTTCACTGTATGCGAAATTCTGAACTAGCGCTCACCACAGTCAACTGACGTCCAAGCACATATTCCAGCGATTAGGCCAACATGAGTCCATTTGGATTCCAAGGGTTGTGTCTAAGTGCCCCTTCTCCCTGGAAAATAAAACCTTGGTTAATACTATATTTAAATCACGAAGCGTTTTGGTATGAAGTTATGTTGGTGGAAGCTGGGTGGCGGTGCGTTGATACCTCGAAGTTACCTGCATAGGCGACCCAGAGAATAGCTGGGAGCTGGACAGGAAATGACTGAAAATGATGGGTTACTGGAGGGTTACATGACGCGAGTTGTATAATGCCCAATCTGGGAACAATGCAAGATACAAGTACTGATTTCCAAGGCTGGCAACTCAATTTGTTTGTGGGGTTTTCGCGAGGCAGATGTTAGTCTCCAGCTTTCCAGAACGTGAATACGGCGCTGAAAGAGCTTCCTGGCCCTAGTGCCTGGTCTTCGCCCATAAATCCCGTCCATTGCCTGGATGATTTCCTGCAATGACTGGATGCATGTGGGTCCGAAAGACGGACACCTTTCGTCTGTCCCCGTGTGTTGCGCAGTTTCCTAAAAAAGGCACTGATATTTCATATAATATGATAATTAGAAATTCTTGTGTTGCTGATATATGATATCCGGAAGTTGGTTATTTGGTAACTGAGTGATATTCAAAATAACCAATATCCAATGCATGGTCATTTATTCTGATAACTAAATATGAGATGTACATCAACATTTGATATTCCAAATGTCTGTCTAATATTCAATAAATGGCCCCACATTCAGGTACCTACATGCGTGATGTAAAGCAACATTCGATGTAAAATAGCACAAAAAAAAAAAACTTTTATAACTGAAACGTCAACTCGATACGTAAACCTCCACATATAACTGACTGCTCTTTTCATGTTTTCGCTCTCAGTTTCTTGTGTGTTCCCTTCCGGCTGTAAGCAACAGGTGATGGGAAGATAATAGGCGAGATCACAAAAAAAAGAGAGGGGGTTAAGGGAGGGTTAAGGTTACTTACCTGTTACGACGACTTTGTTTCATAACTGTGTTATATAAACCAGTCACTCCTCTTGATAGTTATTGTTATAACGAGCTTCATGGCGCGCGCTACGCTGTGCTGGAACCCGTTGCTGTCCTAACTTTCCGATCGCCTACCCCCACCAGGGCGGACAAACATGTTTTCAGAAGGAGGGTGGATGTTTTATGCATCCCTTACCTACCATGCCCCAACACGGAACAGACAAACAAGAAAAATTCACTCTGATTTTATTAACCCTTAAACGCCGACTGGACGTATTTTACGTCGACATTTTTTGTCTCTCGGGTGCCGACTGGACGTATTTTACGTCGACATACAAAAGTTTTTTTTAAAAATTCGCGGAAAAATACTTTTAGGCCTACCAGCCGAAAACTCTTGAATCACGCGCCTTGGGGGATGCTGGGATGTTCACGGATCAAGGTGTTGTTTTGTTTACAATCGTTACGCAGGCGCGCAAGCGCGAATTTCTTTCTTGCCGCACTAAAAAGTATCTGTGACACATCTCTGAAATTATTTCGTCACTTTGACATAATTTTTGTACCATTTTTTAAAATTTAAGCCGTTACATAGAGTATTATATATGAAAATGTGCGCATTTTTATGTAGAATACAACAAAAAAATACTCATGATTTGTAGCTTTTATCAGTTTTAAGATATTTTCATATAAATAACGATAAGTGCCAAAATTTCAACCTTCGGTCAACTTTGACTCTACCGAAATGGTCGAAAAACGCAATTGTAAGCTAAAACTCTTATATTTTAGTAATATTCAATCATTTAACTTAATTTTGCAACTAATTGGAAGTCTCTAGCACAATATTTCGATTTATGGTGAATTTATGAAAAAACTTTTTCCTTACGTCCGCGCGGTAACTCTTCCGAAAATAATCATACATGCGATTGTGGTAATGTTTGCACCATTTTAAATTAGCCGTTACATAAAGTTTTATATATGAAAATGTGCGCAATTTTATGCACAATACAACTAAAAACAACCCATGGTTGTAGCTTTTATCAATTTCGAAATATTTTCATATAAAAAATGATAAGTGACAAATTTTCAACCTTCGGTCAATTTTGACTCTACCGAAATGGTCGAAAAAAACGCAATTGTAAGCTAAAACGCCTATATTCTAGTAATATTCAAGCATTTACCTTCATTTTGCAACAAATTGGAAGTCTCTAGCACAATATTTCGATTTATGGTGAATTTATGAAAAAAATAACATTTTCTTTACGTCCGCGCGGTAACTCTTCCGAAAAAATCATACGTTGCGATTGTGGTAATGTTTGCACCATTTTAAATTAGCCGTACATAACGTTTTATATATGAAAATGTGCGCAATTTCATGTATAATACAACAATAAATAGTTGAAGGTTGTAGCTATTCTCATTTTCGAAATATTTGCATATAAATCACGATAAATAGAAAAAAAAACCACGTTCGGTCAAATTTGACTCTACCGAAATGGTCGAAAAACGCAATTGTAAGATAAAACTCTTACAGTCTAGTAATATTCAGTCATTTATACTTCATCGTGAAACAAATTCGAAGTCTCTAGCACAATATTTAAATTTATGGTGAATTTTAAAAAAAACTTTCCTTCCCTCCGCGCGCGGATTCTCCGCCACAAATCTCCGAAATGCGTAAGTCCCATTCTCGGAATATTTGCTCCGTTTCATATTAGACATTTCATAGAGTTTTATATATGAAAATGTGCGCAATTTCATGTAGAATAAAACGAAAAATATTTGAAAGTTGTAGCTTTTCTTATTTCCGAAATAATTGCATATAAAAAAATATATATATAATAAAAAATTCGACATTCGGTCAACTTTAGCTCGTCAGATATGGTCGAAAACTGCATTTGTAAGCCTAATATTCTTACAGTATAGTAATATTCAATCATTTGTTCTCATTCTGAAACATATTGGAAGTCTCTAGGACAATATTTAGATTTATGGTGAATTTTGAAAAAAATATGTGTTTACGTAAGCACGTTACGAATTCATGCATTATTTTGTGATAATATTTTCTCTGTGTTGCTTTTTATCGTTTTACAATGTGTTATATATCAAAATGATCGCAATTTAGTGCACATTACAACGAAAAAAAAAGTAACTTGTTACCTTCAACCGTTTTGCGCACAGCGCGATTTGAATACAATTATATATGAAATTTCGTTTTTGCGCTTATCATATATCGCATTATTTATATGATAATGATAATTTTTTTTCATTTCTGATGATTGCATACTAAACTTCAAGCAATGACAAAAAAAGGAGCCAAAAATGAACTCTTAATCTTGAAAACTAAGCGCGCTGTGATTTTTTGTGATTTTTCCGCTTACGCGCTCACTCTCAAACCCCAAAATCCGGCATACGGGAGTCATTTTTTTATTTACCGCTCCGCGTTTAAGGGTTAAGTTACAAGATTTATGCAATTCAACTATAGGTCATAAAAAGCATTATACTCGGTTACAGAAGGTCCTTTACACAAAGCCGGCGTTTAGTGTTGACCAGGAGTAAAATTGTTAATTTGCATATGAAATATTATATATATTAGTGCAGTTCCATTATGGGTTACGAAAAGGATCACAGGTTGTTGCAGAAAGTTCTCCTCTACGTAGACGCTGTGTATTGAACAAAATTATTTATCTTTATTTATTCGTGTTTTAAGATTAGTCTTCACTCGTATTAAATAGTTCTTCTGTAATCTTATGTCTCCCTGAAAACTTACACTCGCCGTCTAACTCCAGCTGCTCTCTCTCCGTTAGTTAATGTCATAATTATCATTGTCTTAATATTGGCTTAGGTACGTATTGCACCCCTCTCTAAAAATTCGCTCTGGTGTTTACTATTACTGTGTTAGCTGAGAGCTCTTGGCGTTCATTCTTCACTCTCTTGGCCAAACACACAGAATTAGTGAAGTCTAAACAGTTTTTGAGTAACATGAAAACAAAGTTTTTAACCAATTCTCAGCTGGCCCTCACGAAGTTTAGAAAGTGCGCCGCGTTTATCGGATTTGTTAACTTTTGCTAAAATGTTGTTATCCTTTGTTAGTTGTGGCCTGAACTCTCTTTCGCTGATTAAAACAAAAGTCACATTGCAAGTGATACATTTGGGTGCGTAAGTGTGTGGTTTCCCTTTAAAATATTATTTAATATTATATACGACCAGTTGAGTAATTAATTTTCTTGAAAGCATGCTTATAAAGTTTTTTTTTTTTTAAGATTGTGCTTCCCTTTAGAATATTATTATGATTAACCACCTGTCGGGCAATTCATTTTTACAAACGCTTTCTGTCGCATATCAGGTTATTTTGTAAAAGATTAACAGATATGAATGATTTTAATCGAATTCATTTTCATAAAAGCATTCTGTATCATATCAGGTTATTTTGTAAAAGATTAACAAATATAAATTTATTTTAACCTCATGTGTCTAATGTTTTCGTAAAAATGCAAGGTACCAAAATACATATATTTACTCGAAGTATATAGCAATAGGTCTTTGGTCGTTGTATTAAACTGCACATGAAGTAAATCAATGAGCTGGTAGTTATGAAGTGAGCATTATCATCTAAGTATATTTCAGCATGTACAAGCTTTCGTCCTTCATTTCCAAACAAGTTGGA
>NC_061095.1:23734150-23736650 GCF_015104395.2 Macrobrachium nipponense | reverse complement strand
CGAATCGGAAAAGATGCCAAGCTGCGTTAGGAATCGCAACCTTGGAATATTCCAAAGTACCAAAGAAATTCCTTAATTAAAACACCTATTTCAGCAGTTGCCGCACGTAACTGTTAGATATTGACGAGATATGGGAAATATCTTCTGGTATGCAAAAGTTCGCATAAACATACATACACATACATCCAGGTGGGGGAAAGTTGAAATATAAACCAGTTTAGCAAGCCGACAGACCAGACTGAACAGAAAGGTTGACATGTGTCGTTCATAATCATAGAGAGCAAGACTCACCTGCAGTCCGATGAGTCCTTCTCTAGCTCCAGACTTCTTTCCAGTTTGGAACTGAACCCTATGCACACACTTTGTTATATTCTTCCTTCGCGCACAAGTAGAAAACCAGTCACAAATTGTAATGTAAATACTACCGTGAAGTTGCCAAGTAATTATAAGTGATTAGGTAAAGAATATCGTCTCTTAGTCGATTAGCAAAGAAGTATGATCGTCTCACGCGAGAGACATGAACGCACCACAGCAAGGAAACTAGCAGCATTCAACTGCTGGAATTGAATGACGAAATCAGGCCCGGCAACTGTTCTCATAAACGTTGGGGAGTCCCCACTATCGGCTTCCAGGTACGAGCCCCGAGTTGCCAGTTCGTTATAAACACATCGCAAGGTGAGTAGAGAAAGTCTTACTGAACGTTCGACGGCGATGTTTCAAAGCTTTAGATGGTCTGATAACTTATCACGTGTCAAAATCATTTGAAAATGAGGAACTTCGTAGCGAAATGATAAGACTATATCACACTTATATGGCTCACTTAACGAATAGCTTGAGGCGGTTTTTCCGTTGACCTTGAACAACTATATAACAACTTCACTGCCTACACTGAAGAAAACTGTGAGTGAAGTCTTTAGCGAGAATATGAACGGCGTCACATAAGTTAGTTGCGTGTGGAACAAAGGGCTTATCAAGGGGGGAGCATTTTTTTTTTATCGTTAGATGAAATGAAAAAATAACCAAATCAAGCCTGTTTGTCCCTTGTCAGATACTGCAAGATTTTGATTATCTGTTAGGAAGAATTCACGCGGTGCACTGTAGGCATTACTAGAGGTTCTTTGCAGTGTCCCTTCGACCCCCAGCTGCAGCCCCTTGCATTTCTCTTACTCTACCTCCGTTCACATTCTCTTTCTTAGTGCAACTGCTTTGAGGTTTTCCTCCTGTTACACCTGTGAAACCTTTATGCGCTCAATTTCCCGTTCAGTGCTTAGTGACCTTATAGGTCCCAACGTTGTGCCTGTTGGGCTAAATTTATATTCCATTTCCATTTTATGAAAAGACGTCTGTTTATTTTCACTAATCATACGTCGAAAGATGCTTTTAATCCTGAAAGAGAGGCGAGTTTTCCATCGAAAGTCAGAAAACTTTTGTTCCGGATCCACTTCCGATTGTGAACATCGTATTATACACACGAGTGAAGGTCTTGTTTGGGATCCACTGTTTGCTTTGCTTGTAAACAGCGGGGAATGGCATTTCCTCATTTCTGTATTTACCAATCAATGTTGTCGGTGTTCTTGATCCAATTTTGACCCTGTAAGTCTTGTTACCCTCTGATAGCGTGTTCGAGACATGAGTTGGAGATGTGAGTTCACATAAAGAAGGTGTTAGCTTTCCTGTTCTTAGAACTTGTTTAACGGGATGAAGTTGTCGTAGCCACAAGTGTTTTTCTAAATCTCAGGGATGGTTGGAAACGGACTATGGGCCTTATCAACGCTAAGTCAGTTCTCGTTATAGCATTGGTGTACATTAATCTTTATAATTATAATTATAATTTTATATATATATATATATATATATATATATATTATATATATATATTATATATATGCACATACATATGTACACACATATTATATACACATATATGTATACATACATACACATGTTTATTCTTCCGCTGCGTCTTCTATTCTTCTTCAGGCTTTGTTATTGTTCGATTATATATGAAGAGAATACACTTACTACATGCAAACCTATATTATCCTCCCCATATGACTTGTCGTAAACAGAGAAAACGCTTTATTTTTCTTGCAAGGCATCAGTCTTGATTCTCTCTCAACGCCAAGACCGAACCCAATTTCATCGGCTATCTTTTAAGCGGTTCCTTGCTATTATCGAGAATGGCCACTTCATAACGCTTAGCCGCTATTTTTTATTTGTTAAATTTTCTTTATGTACTGCCATCTCTCATTTTTAATTGACGCTCAACGGCTATTTTTTGATTTGCTAAATTAATTTTTTTATAACCTTGACCCTATTCCACTTCCTTTATGTACCGCATTCTCTCATTTTTAATTTCGTTTGTGATGAAACTGGAAAGGATAGTGTTGCATTTTTGGCCCATCAGGATTTTTTTTGGGGAAAAATAAAATACCCTTTTGCTGATGTTGCCTAAACTTGAAACTGAATTACAATGATGAAAATATTCTCAACTGTGTCC
>NC_061095.1:23711424-23733650 GCF_015104395.2 Macrobrachium nipponense | reverse complement strand
CTAGTGTTTACCTATGGTACGAGGATCAATTTTAATCTGAACTAGTTGTAATGCCACAGATTTTTTTTTACCTAAAGATACATCCCCACTTTATCAATATTCTGGTCTAAATAAGAGCAAGTGAAAATGCCCTCCTGCAATATAACCCTGAACTATATTTATTTGTTTCCACCTCTCTCTCTTCTCTCTCTCTTCTCCTTCTCTCACTCTCGTCTCTCCTCTCTCTCCATCCTCTTCGTCTCGTCCTCTATCTCTCTCTCGCTCTCCTCATGTAAAGGTCACCGGTGGTAGATTTTTCAGTGCACAACTGGACGCAAACGTGAAATCTTTCAACAAATTCACCAGCAATGCTGTTCCAGTTGGTGGAAGCTTTTCATGTTTTAAAAGATAGGGGCATACGGCATTTGTTTTTATTTTTAAAAAACTAAAACATTCCGTGCTTCCACGAGGAGTCTGCATTTTGTTTGTAATATTTTTTGACCCCCCCCCCCTCCCAAACACTTACTAAGATGGTAACACGGCCGCGTGGTCGGGAGAGAAAGCCCCCATCGTAAAGGTATGAACGCATATTTGTGTAAATACTTACAAAAACCGTTTACCTTTTGAAAACAAGAGAGAGAAGTATGAAATACTCTCTTTACGTGAATACCTTTGAAAAAAGAGTGATGTGTGAAGAGTGTATCTTTTATCCTTTATTATCTTTATCACAGATGGGTTTCCTATTCCATGGGGTAATTTAGAGACGGGAATCTCTAACCTGAACTAATAATGATGAACTTATTGACATTTGGGTTCTAGGAGTTGAATTCTTAGGGTTCCAGGAGGGAGGGTAGGAATGTTAACGTTACTGGTTTTCTTTATGGGCAGATTTGGGTTTTCTGTTATTATGATTGTTTTAATCAATTTTTTTCTAATTTTATAATTCAACTGCGTTGGGTTATTAAATTAAATTTTTAGTACTTATTTTTGAGTCTTAATAGCCTTACGACGAAACTGGTTGCAATACAGGGCCACATTAAACTAGCAGGTAAGGGTTTCAATTTGTGTAGTTTTTAATAAAAAAAAGGGGGGTGAGGGGGTTAGATATATATCTATATTATATATATATATACATCTAATAATAATATATATATATAGGGTTTATATATACCAATTTCACGGTATATTAATTAAAAAAAATATGGGGGTAATATATGTAACAATCACGTATATATATTATAATATATTATATAAATTATTAATATAATATATATCTATATATATATTTATAATATAATATATTATGAAGGTGAAACCGGTGAAATTAATTTTAATAAAATACATTGAATCAACTGGTCCTAATTTTAAGGGAATTTTGTTATTAAGGATTTTGTTATGCATATCTTAAAGTGTCAAGTGAAGGGTGTTGGTGCTAGTTTTGCGTGGCCAGGAATATCCTCTCCGAAAAATCGCAATAGTGGTCATACCAATGTAAGAGCCGGGGCATTCCGGAACAGGGCATTTGTATTGGGTAGAAACGTTTTGTTAGTTTTCTTGAGAGGGTTCTTGGCGACACTCGCTCTCGCCGTTCAAGGCAACATCGCCCAAGGTTCGTGGGGTGTCGTATACACAAAACGCCCACTGCAATCAGGCCGCTTCATCAAGAGAGGCTCTCTCACCCTGCTCTCCGTGGAAGGACACACACACTGAATTAGAACGTGTTGCCCAAGTTTTAATTAACAACGGGTATTCCAACCGGGACGTCCCAAAAGCCATTCGCAGAAACATCGATAAGTGGTACCAGCAGGAGCCTCGCCCTGCCGCCCTTGAAGACGTCACTCTCTTTTACAAGGGAGTATTTCACAAGAAATACAAAGAGGACGAGCGAGCCCTTCGTACCATCATAGAAAGGAACGTCTCCCCCACGGACCCTGCGAAAAAAGTGAAATTGATCATTTACTACAAAAGCAAGAAGACCAGTGGCCTGATTATGAAAAACAATCCAGCCCCCATGATGCAGGACCCTCTCAAGAAAACTAACGTTGTCTACCAATATAAATGCCCTGTCCGGGAATGCCCCTGGCGCTTACATTGGTATGACAACTATGCGATTTTCGGAGAGGATATCCTGCCACGCTCAGGAAGGCGCCATCCACAATACCAGGATAACTCGGAAGGACATTATTCCTAATATCGGAATTATCGATAAGGCGGCAGAACACCGTCGCCTCTGCCTCTTGGAGGCCCTACACATCGGGAAGGAGAGACCCAGCCTCAACACCACTCAAGAGGCTTCACTCCTCCTGACGGTGGCGCGTAGGGCGCCACCCGCCAGCACCATAGAGCCGATCGAAAGGACCATTCCGGTGCCCCTGCCCAATACTCCGCTCCCAGTCTCCAGCGTCCACACGCGAAGAGCAGTGCGAGCTTCCACCTCTGCAAGACGGCTTGACTCAGGGACTTAATCCTCTGTTCAGCCAATGAAAACGCAGCACTCATCAGACAGAGCACCTGGGACACAAGAAATACCGCCGAACGACAGTTCACGCTCACCTTTCCTTGAAAATGAACCTCCAGAAGCTCCAGCAACTGCAGCAGCAGTGGCTGCCCAAGACTTCAAAGGAAGCTGGAGGCTATCCAACAATGCCTCCATACTACAAGCGGAACTAATGGCAATCATAAAAGCCTTAGAAAATTCCATTTTAAAAGAAGGACACACAACAGTGCATACTGACTCCAATGGAGCAATGCTCGCAATCAAAGCGACAAATCCCAAAGAAAATGTGACACTGATAACAGCCATAAAATCAGTGGCCAAGTCACATCAAGCTGCTGGCAGGAGTCACACTAAACTGGATACCCAGCCATGTGGGAATCCAGGGAAATGAAGAAGCTGACATCCTAGCCAAAAGTGCCCTCAGCTGCAGTACAGTAAGCATAAAAGTGCAACCATCCATAACACACCTAAAGGAAATGGCTAAAAGCTATGCCAAACTCCAAGAAGAGAGTGAAGTACGACGTCACTATCTACAAGATTCACGAACGTCCAAGTGGTATGTGGATGTCCCAAATCTAACGCCGCATGACATCACAAAACAAACCACTAGAAAACTCTGTCATCACACACAGATTAAGGCTAGGATACCTGTGCAACTGGCAAATGATAGGTAATGAGGGCAGGCTATGTCAGTACTGTGACCGAGAGGCAATCCAGCCCCTCGAACACTACCTACTAGGCTGCCCAGAGACACAGTCTCTCAGGTCGAATCTAACTGAAATTGAGCTGACATCGGCACAGATCACCAGACACATCCTAAATAACATAGGGACACATGGGAATCTCCTAATGTCTCACCCAACTCCCAGGTAAAAAGACGAATCACACGGCATTTCTCCATAGACACATGGGAATCTCCTATTGTCTTGCAAACATAAAACCAACGAAAGCTACACAATGCACAAACCCTCTACTTCACTGTTTGCGAAGGGAGTCATAAACATCTTTGGGAGCATATGTATAAGTGTGAGTATGCATGAACATGTATATATACTACAATACTTGCTTAATGTTGGTTTGATATATATTGCAATATTTTCAGATGCTACACACATGTATATATATTGTGCCTAAAATGTTTATAGGTAACTCCTCTTTTTTTTTTTAACACCTCCTTTCCCTCAAGCTAAAACTCGTTTCCATCTTCCTACTCAGTACTCTCCAGCTAGGCTGAGTCTCACTGCTATAAAACTTTCTCTCCTACTGATGGGTACCGTAAGGTTCAAAGTGGTTGCAATCCTGCCTGTCACCCTATCTCCTCTCTACAACTAACCGCCAAAGCACTGGTTTTGTATCTTTACAGATATTCCAGTTACGGGCTGCTCTAGGAGCAAGAGCCCGTGCCAGCACAAGGCTGGCTTAATCTTCAACAACAACAAGTTCACGCTCACTTTTCCTTGAAAATGAACCGATGATACGGTTGGGTTGGAATTCCGTTACGCCCTTAGACAACGTCCAAACTTAAGATTTGTTAACCCTACGGCGACCATACCCCACTTTTGTTATCTTATCGATAAATTAGTATTTTTTGAAAACTTTTCTTTAACCAAGATATGAACATCGGCCAGCTATTAGCAAATGTCAGCCCTGATGAGAAGAGAATAATAAGAAGAATTGAAAAGACCATATATAAAATCAATTCCACTGATACTGCAATCATCTTTAACAAAACATGTTTGAGAGAGGGTCTCCTACCTTCAAATAATAATAATTACTGGTATCTGCAAGGGAGTTAAATTCGGTATTTTCAAAACACTGGTGCATTGTATTGAAGACAATATAATACAACAGTGTTTTGGAATTTTCATGGTCCATGTGAAGCAACATATGTATGTAAAATTATAGATTTCCAAAGATTCAACTACATGACTTGGAGGACCATTCCATAATGTGGTCACAGCTTGTACACAACGTCTAGTAAACTGCGTCGTACTGAACCTCAGAGGGGAAATGAAAAGGCTGCTGGAGTTAAGCCCATATCTAAGACTACGTAATGCATCCTATATCTAGAAGATCTGAATGCAAAAGGAAATCAGACTTATCAAAAAGAATCCGTAATGCACGTTACAATAACCTAAATAACGAACCAATGGTGTTGGAGAGTAAGGTACTGAAAAAAACTGGAACAATTAAAATTTCAGAAAAAAACTACTGGAATCGATGGATTTCCAGAAAAAAAAATTGGAACAAAAATTTAAAATTTCAAGAAAAAAATGGAACAATACATTTCAGAAAAAACTGGAACAATAAATTTCAGAAAAAAATGGAACAATAACATTTCAGAAAAAAAAACTGGAACAATAAATTTCAGGAAAAAATTGGAACAATAAATTTCAGAAAAAAATGGAACAATACATTTCAGAAAAAAATGGAACAATAAATTTCAGGAAAAAATTGGAACAATAAATTTCAGAAAAAAATTGAACAATACATTTCAGAAAATAAATGGAACAATAAATTTTAGAAAAAAAAAAAAATACGGAACAGATGATAATTTTTCAGCAGAATTTCGTACATTCATTCACCAGGTTCCTTCGCTTTTCTTGTTTACTTCTTTATCAATGGACAATGTATAAATAAACCGTCCTTATACTAAAACAAACAGACATCAATTTGAAAAAAAAAATATACAATCGATATAGACTCAGGTAAGGTTAATATCGTTACCAAGGGGACTATGTGATCAGTGACAGTTATACGCCTTTTTTTTTTTTTTTTTTTTTTTTAAAGCTAAAGGGGCAATCATTTCTACCCTCGGGAAAGATATTACGCAGGAAAAAGGCGACATGGAAAATTAATATTAAAAAAGCAGATGACTACCAGACAATATACATATGCATGGAGAGAGAGAGAGAGAAGAGAGAGAGAGAGAGAGAGAGAGAGAGAGAGAGAGAGAGAGAGAAAATCCCCTGTTAATGGCCTTCATCAAACAATTCTTTCCATATAAAACAAAAACGCACTTTTACCCCAACATAATCTTCGGAAGCTAAGCCCTTTGTTTACCGTAATCCAGATGGCACGTGGCTAAATATCTACCACTAACATCCTTTATTATATGATGAACATATCTAATTATGAAATAAAAACAATACTAAATGTGAAAGGAAAAAGGAGTCATGTTGAAGTTCATATATCCATACCCACACGTGTATATATATATATATATATATATATATATATATATATATATATATATCTATATATATCTATATATATATAATAATATATATATAATAATCTTCTATTATATTAATAATATATAATATATATAATATATATATATATATAGATATATATATATATATATATATATAGTATATATAATGTAGCCATAAAAACGCCAAAATATAGAGAGAAAATACTATAGTTCAGAGACTGCTCTCTGTCGTCACGTTCAGCCGTCTCTGAAATATAATATTTTCTCTCTATATTTTGGCGTTTTTTATGGCCTCCTTTCATTAGATGGAATTCTGTTGTAACAAAAAATCTCTACCAGTCACACACACACACACACACACACATATCATCATCATCATCATCATCATGGCTATCACTCGATTCGAGTATGAATGCTCAGGGATGTGGCTATTGATGGGTTCTTATGTGGCTAATGCGACCAATTCTCGAGCCTCATACTCTGTCACAATTGGGGCATGTGTTGTTAGGTGGGAGTGGAGGCTGTGGATGGACCTGAAAAGCTTCTCTTGCAGCTCTACGGTTCTCCAGATGCTGCTTTCTGTTCTCTTCATAATTTTTAATTCCATCTTTCACTTTAACTCTCCAAGCAGATCGCTCCACTGCATCGGTCTCCCATGTTTTATAGTTAATGTCACATAGTTTTAGGTTGTCTTTTAAGCTGTCTTTGAATCTCTTCCTTTGTTTGCCAACATTTCGAGTCCCGTCACTTAGCTCTGAGTAAAAGAGCTTGCTTAGGAAGGCGGCTGTCTGCCATTCTGACAACATGCCCTGCCCATCTCAACTGGCTTTTTATTATAATGGCCTCAATACTGAGGCAGTCAGCCTCTTCAAGAACACTTACATTAGTGCGGGGGTCTTCCCAAGTTATTCTCAAGATGTTTCGCAAGGACCGCTGATGGAATTTCTCAAGGGCTTTAACATGACGTCGGTAAGTTGTCCAGGTTTCGGAACCATAAAGAAGGGTAGGTAGGACTATTGCCTGATATACCTTTATTTTGGTGTTAACACGCAAGTCATGATCATCAAAAATTTTCTTGCGTAGTTTTCCAAAAGCTGGGTTAGCACATCTTAGACGATATTGAACTTCATCATCTATATTGGCATTTGAAGATAGATGACTGCCCAGGTATGGGAAGCGGTCTACAGTATCTAGAGCTTCTCCATTAATTTCTATAGTAGGTGCAACTCTTATGGCTTCAGTTTAGGGTGGCTGATATGATACTTGGGTTTTTGTGATGTTGATGGAAAGTCCAAGACGAGAGTAAGCATTTGCAAATGCATTCAGTATAATTTGCAGATCATTTTCAGTTTGAGCACAGACAGCGTTGTCGTCTGCATACTGAAGCTCAACAATAGCAGTAACATTGACTTTAGTTCTTGCCTTTAGCCGGTTGAGATTGAATATTCCTCCGTCTGTTCTGTAATTGATGGAGATACCTGGAGGCAATTCGTCTTGAATGAGGTGCAAAACAACAGTTATAAATATGAAAAACAAGGTAGGAGCAGCGACACAACCCTGTTTTACGCCTGACTTAACTTTGAAAGGTTCAGTAAGGCTACCATTAGCTATTACAGTCACTGATATATTATCATGTAGTAGCCTCAGGATCTTTATGAATTTTGGTGGGCATCATATCTAGATAGTATCTCCCAGAGCAGCTCACGCTTGACACTGTCAAAAGCTTTAGTCAGGTCAATGAATCCCATGTAAAGGGGTTTTTGTTGTTCTCGACATTTTTCTTGCAACTGCCTCGCCGAGAAAACCAAGTCAGTTGTACCACGAGCAGGTCTGAAACCACACTGAGACTCGGGTAGGATCTTCTCAGCTAGAGGTGTTAGTCTTGTTGTAAGAATTCTTGCTAAGACCTTTCCAGCTACTGACAGGAGGGTAATTCCTCTGTAATTTCCACAAACTGATTGGTCCCATTTTTTCTTATACATTGTGTTGATAATTCCATCTATGAGGTCATTTGGAATTTCCTCATGCATACAAATTTTTTCAATTAGTTGGTGAAGTTGACGATGTAAGGTTGGTCCTCCATATTTATATATTTCGGCGGAATGTTGTCGGGTCCCGCAGCTTTGTTGTTCTTCATAGAGAAGATAGCCAACTCCACTTCCTCTAGAGTTGGTACCACTGCAAGTGTCATATCCAGTGGGAGACGAGAGAGTTGTTGTATGTAGTACATCCTCGTCTATCACAGGGTCTCTATTAAGTAGTTCTTCTAAATGTTCTTTCCAACGACACAGGATTTCATTACTGTTTTTAAGGAGTCGAGTGCCGTCTTGACTACGTAAGGGTGCTAGCCCTTTGGAGCTTGGCCCAAATATAGTTTTCATTCCACTGAAAAGGCTTCTCATGTCATTTCTGTCAAAGAAGGATTGGAGCTCATTTGCTTTGTCTGTCAACCACTTATTTTTCATTTCCCTTGTTGCATGGAATATATATATATATATATATATATATATATATATATATATATATATATATATATATATATATATTTTGCAATTACACCGTTAATATTCGAAATAGGATTTATTTAAATTTAAAGCCCGGGACGCAGTGTTACCATGCGCAAACACCACACAGGCGGATGGATGAACATGATGGAAAAAAAAAAAAAACAGAGTATAGGTAGCTTCAGCATAAATTCTGTTTTATTTTGTGACTGAGAAAATAAATAAGTATCACTGGATTCAGTTTACACATTATATTATAAAATTATATCTATATCTATATCTATATATATATATATATATATATATATGATTATCTATATATTATTATATATATATCATATATATATATATATATATATATATATATATATATATATATATATATGGTATATATTTATATCTAATATGTATATATAATATACAATATAGATATATGTTATATATATTATACATTATAATATAATATATACATATATATATATATATCATATATATATATATATATATATATATATATATATATATATATATATATATATAAAGTAATAGTTGACGTAAAGTGAAACTGAACCAGATAAATTATTTATTTTCTCAGTCACAAAATAAACAGAATTTTATGCTGGAAGCTACCTATACTCTGTTTTTTTTTTTTCCATCTGTTCATCCGCCTGTGGTGTTTGCGCATGGTAACACTGCGTCCCGGGCTTTAAATAATATCCTATTTCGAATATTAACGGTGTAATTCCCATACAGTAAATTACTAAAACACTTTTCAGTTGCAAATGTACACCCAGATATCCTTTTATTTACCTAAAACTTACACATAGCGTAGCTATTTAAAGCCCGGGACGCAGTGTTATTATGCGCGACCATCACAGGCGGATGGACAGATGGAAAAAAACAGAGTATAGGTGGGCAAACACTGCCCAACAATGCTCATCTCCACTTAATACCGTTGTATAGCAAAGCGCGACTTTTTAATGACATAAATCTCTGTTTCCATTTCCAGAGAGGGATTGAAGACCCGACGTCCATCTCATGGTATCCACTTCAATAACTGGTTTTCTAATCCATTAACAATTCTATTTCAGGCCGAAGTTTCTACATTCAATTCTGCATTTCACAGAGGTAAGTAAAACTATCAGAAATCAATAGAAATAAAAAGCCAGATCGTTTAAACACAAGATCCCGCAACCTAGTTTAATCACTGGGGTCTGTTTTCTGGACTGTATTACGTTTCGTTTCGAAAATGCTCTTTCGTCATGTGATAATATCAGATTAATCATGTAATCAATGGAACGTCAAAAATGTATTACGAGGTTGTAATACGACACGAGACGCTTCTATGATACGCTGCTTAGGTGATTGAATTTAAATGTTGAAAGGCTGCAGTTAGAATGACCCCAGTAAAACTATCTTAACAGCCGTGGCTCGAGCACTTTAGCCGTAGCTAATTAGCTATTTTGCCACGCTTTGTTATTCCTAATAATATTTTCTATCTTTTCAACCTGATAATCCACATTCATTACACAGTCAATAAGAATGAGGTTAATAAAATTGACTTAACAGCTGTTCGTACACCAGCCTCGCTTTTCACCACTGCTAACTATTCTAGAGCTTATCTCTTCTAATATTTCCTACTATTTCAACCTCCTATACTCCACATATACTACACAGTGTATCGGTTGAGTATAGAAGTCTGAAAAGGTAGGCAATTCACCCAACACATCACTTCTATTAAAACTGACTAAACCATCACCTCAAAATTTCAGTGATTTGCAATTAACTTTTTTTTTTTTGTGGGCCATACATATGTAAAGTTCCTCTTACTTTCCGCACTTCCCGTCTTCTTTGATGCATTTCTGGTTACTTCTAAGCATAATCCAAAACATGTACTTTTAAATGTGTTTCAAGACAGCTTCTTCTTTCATTTTCCATCACCTGTTTTATTCCCCATTTTCTTTGTCTTCTATTGACCACCATAATCTCGCTCTTTCTGACATTTCCTGCCAGTTTTTTTTCTCTCTCTCTCTGCTGGTCTGTAAAACATTTTCACCATATGTAAATTTTCTGACTACCGCCGTCTAATACTGCGCCATTCGCTGACAAACAAGAATCACTACACGATTCATTCGCAATTTCTCCGAACACCACAAATGTTGAACAGCAACTCCTGTCTTTTTCCTTTCTTTCTTTCAGCCATTATAAAAAATGTTGAACGGCTGAGGGAAAATAGGGCATAGTCCCTTTTTAATCTAAGACTCACTTTTACACCAAACTAATTACCCTTCCATCTACCTATTCAAGTATAAAAGTTCCTTATCATCCTCAATACGCTTAAAACTTTGAAGAAATAACCACCTCACCAGAGAACCTCATGAATCCTAAAATCCCTCAGATTACACCTCCATTATGTCCTAAGTTCACTCTGGGTCTAAAATGTTTCTACACAAAAGTATCATAATAGACAATTGATGCACACACACACACACACACACACACACACACACACACACACACACACACATACACCTCGTCCTCATCTGAATTCAAATTTTTTCCTCCCTCGTATCCGAATTTCACTATTTACACCCTTTCGTAAAATTTACCAAGTTTTTCAGTCTCTTCTACCACCACCTCTTTAATAAAGAAATTATCATTTTCCTCAATTTTTTCCCTACAATCTTGTCTTCATCCAGGTTTATCTAACCTAAGCAGTGCACACAATCGATTATATTCTCACTGTCAGGCCACCTACCATTTTCACTATTGTTTCAGCCAAGTAATAGTCACATGTACTTAAAGCTACTATTTTTATTCACCCATTCGTTCTTCAGTTTACTTTGTATGGGTGAAATCTAACAAAGTAACTTCCTCAATCTCATTCGCTCAATTCTCATATTCCTAACAATCAACCCTTTCCCGTACTCACTTCCAAAGGCCTTTCTCAACTGCTATTCACTCTTGCGTCTAAACAAGAAACAACGGAAGATCTTCTGTTCGAAAGCGTTCTTTACATGTATACTACGTTTAGTCTATATTCCGGAAGATTACTCTCTTTCTTGAGTAACAATCACTATTGTTTCACTTCGAGATCGGGCATCTACGACGATAGTAATAGTTTAAAAGGAGCAGGAAGAGAAAAAAACAGGTCCTTTTCATCCAGATCCGTAAATTGAAAGAGAGAGAGAGAGAGAGAGAGAGAGAGAGAGAGAGACAGACAGAGAGAGAGAGACTACTGTGACTATTTCTCGTCTACTGAAGGACCTTACGAGGAGACAATATTATTTCTTTTTTGCTATTGTTCTGCTGCTTCAATGGGATGCTCTGTAAATCAAGTCTTCGACCATCACATAAACTGAAAAATAGGAACAGGTTTGCTTATTTGTATGTATATATATATATATATATATATATATATATATATATATATATATATATATATGTATACATATATATATATACATATACAGTACGAGTAAATATAAGATTTCCAGTACATGAATAAAGGAATAAATATGCTATAATATATGATATAATGTTTACTACATAAATACATACATAATACACCGTTGATTCAAATAGAGTAACAGAGTAAATTGTGTGAGTATATATATATATATATATATTATATATATATATATATATATATATATACATATAGATATATATATATATATATATATATATATATATATATATATATATATATATAATCGAATATTACAGGAAAACGATAGGTAGAGAGAGTCTGTATATTACCTTGGAAACATTTCACTTCCTAAAAGACAAGAAATATTTGCTGGAGGGATTACAGTTTATCAATAGGGCATTTAACAATACGCTCACTCGAAGGAAGAAGCAGGTCTGCAGAGCCTTAAAGCCTTAATCTATATCAAAGAGAGAGAGAGAGAGAGAGATAATTTTTTTAAAGTGATTTCGAAACAAATTATTTTCAAATATTTGTCCATAATAAAACTGTTTCGTACACCTAGATATTTCTCATTACATCACGATCTCAAAAACATTCAGTTATTTATCCGTAAAGTAAAATATGTGGATAATGCGGTTGAATTCCGCTCGTCTTTTTTTCCTTTTTTTTTTTTTTGGGGGGGGGGGGCGCACCGATCACATTGTAGTTTGCTCCGGAGCGCTGTAAAAATGAAATTACTTATCTCTCTCTCTCTCTCTCTTTGAGGAAGAGTTTAAAAGAAAGCTAGACACAAATTATCAGGACACTGTGAATGCACAGTAAAACCTGCTCCTACAGATAAGTAAGCACACGATGTCTCCTCGGATGGACTAACAAATCTTTGAGATATCCTAAGACTTGTAACTCCTTGTAACTTTCTCGTTTCAACTCAAAATAACCTAAAATTGCACAGCTTAATCCTGAACAAAAGCGAACTCTTCTTTCTTTCTCTCTTTCTCTTTACTGTTTTTGCCCAGTTTATTTTGTGTCTACTGGGAGATCCATAAGCACTTTTTGGGATTTTCCGATAGAATGTTTGACGTTTGGGTCTTTATTGTTTTCATATTGAGGCGTTTATTTAACCTTTATCATTAATTCGTGATCTCTGAACTCTAGTATTTATTACGAGTTACTCTTCTACTTCACTATCTGGCATAAGGCTAACTTAGCCACACAGCACCGAGGTTCACGCGAACATATATATCCTTTTAACTAAGTTCCTCGGGTTTTCTAACTCATTTTCAAGTTCCGCCTTTTATTTTTAATCCTTTACTTTGGCCTCTTTGCAATTAGAAGTCCGACTTACGTAATCCTGTCTTGCTTCAATTGTGACTTATTTAAAAACAAATCCCTCAAATGTTAGTCACTAGAGCTTGTGAAAATAGGTTTTGTAAAAAAAAAAAAAAAAAAAAAAAAAAAATTGTGAATTAGATGAAAAATCTCATGTAAGTCACTCCAGCTTATGAAAGTAGCTTTTGTAAAACTAATATTTGTGAAATAAAAAAAAAAATCTCGTAATTCACTCCAGCTTGTGACAGTAGCTTTTGTAAAAATAATATTTGTGAATTAAATAAAAAAAAAATCTCATGTAAGTCACTCTAGCTTGTGAAAATAGCTTTTGTAAAAAAAAATATTTCTGGATTAAATAAAAAATCTCGTGATACTTACAAACTCGGTGTAGCGTGTCGTCAATTGCGCAATTTCCAAACGAAATGGTAATTCTTCCCTTCCGTTTACGGCTCCCAAGAAAGTTGAAATTCTTCACGTGATCTTAGACACCAACATCCTATTCATTATACAGAAAACAAAATGTGCACTTTGAATTTTCCCTTAACGAGAAATAATAGCAACGCTATGTCACAAAAAATAAATAAATAAATAAACAAAAAATAAAAGAAAATAAAATACAACCTTCCGTAGTATGCATGCCCAAGCTGATTGACTGACTTATGAGTAGTAAAACTGGCGTCACAAAATTTTTCGCCAAGAATTTATCTAATAGCTACACGGAAACGTATTTGGTTCCTCTTCCACTGCTAATTAAACATTCTTTATTCTTCTAATTAGCAGAATTGGATCCTGCAGATGTTAAATCATTCCGCAAAGTGACTTCACATCACCCTGGTGCTGTCAAAGAATGAGGATCTTTATTTGCAGGCGCTATACCCGACTTATTTTTACAATTTAACAACGAATGTCTAAAAGTCTAGCAAGTTTGCAAATAAAATAATAAGCTTCTGAGTCCCTCTGTAATCTAGCTATGGTGGAATATCCCCAAAATATGAGGTTCTGGTTCGTATCTGTCGTTATCGGCTGAAATCTGACATTCAATTTCCGGATTAGAGCCAAGATCCAAAGGAAATCCTCCATAAATTCAATGATACAATGAGGCAAATTTAAATACTAATTTCTTCGTTGGAATTTCCCTACGATTATCGTAAATTTCATCTTCCTCATTTACAATGAAATACGCCAAATAAAAAATGCGCCGAAGTTTCTTCTGTACATCGTATAAAGTTGCATGAGCCACGGTAAATGAACTCCATCCTCGGCTCGGTGAAGGCCTGTCCAATAGCGTTGCCAGACGCACAATCATAGCTAACTTTAACCTTAAATAAATTAAAGACTACTGATGCTAGAGGGCTGCAATTTGGTATGTTTGACGACTGAAGGGTGGATGATCAACATGCCAATTTGCAGCCCTCTATCCAATGTAGTTTTGAAGATCTGAGGCCGGACAGAAAAGGTGCGGACGGACAGACAAATAGCCATCTCAGCAGTTTTCTTTTACCGAAAACTAAAAATGATTAAGTTGCGTGAATCTGCATTTCTATCCAACAGTTGTAATCCCCGAAAAGGTTTAAGCAGTCGATTAAAACCTGAGCGTTGACGGATACCGAATCACTGGAACAAAATCTCACAAGAGTTTAAAGCCTTCATTTGGAGCTTTCGAGTTTCCGACCCACACTGTTATATTCCTCTGGGCATGTGAAATGAATAGTTCTTGCAGCAATATGCTTTTCGAGAACTGAGCTGGAATATATTAATATAATATATATTATATAATATATTATAATATTATATTATACCTCGATGACTGATGCTGATATATATATATATATATATACTATATATATATATCATATTATATATACAACATACACATATACATATTTTATATATATACATATACACATATATATATATATATATATATATTATATATATATATATATATATAGGTCAATGGCCTAGCGCTGGGACCTACAAGGTCATTCGGCACTTAAGGGGAATTGTAAAGATAGAAGTTTGAAAGGTGTAACAGGAGGAAAACTTCGCGGCTGCGCTGTGGAACAATTTTTAGGAGAAGGTGGAGACTAAGATGGAATGGCGAGAACTTGAATGGCGGTACAGTAAAAGGACACTGCAAAAAAAAACAAGTACTGCCTACAGTGCGCCGTAAGAGAACCAACGTTGTTAAACCGCGCATAAACCTGAATAACTCAACCTTGCTAAAGGTGAAAAAAAAAATTAGAAAGAAAAACGAAAATGATTAAAGCACCCGGATAAATGGACGAAGAACACCAGAATACATTAAAAATATGCGTTAACTGGAGTTAGATAAATTGAATATTGTATGGCTAATTCTACCATGCCTCTCGTGAGGAATTTCCAAACAGTTTCTATTCTAGATTTTAAATATATGTCTAAAAAATGCATTTACTTACCTTCTACAACCCGGAAAATAATCTTGACTGCGTCATGAACCTGAAAGAGACAATAAAAAAAAAGACTAAATCCATGGAAAGAAGACAAACCCTGCTTATCAATATCATTTGATTTAAAATTACGGAAGAGAAACTCAGTTAAGTTCTTAGGCTGTCTGGCAACTCCATGAGACAAAAAGATGGGGTGTACTCTTGTTAATGATTAAAAGGAGAGAGAGAGAGAGAGAGAGAGAGAGAGAGAGAGAGAGAGAGAGAGAGAGAGAGAGAGAGCTCTGTACTATAATCTATAATTCGATATTGCAAAGAGAAACAATAGCTTCCTTGTAAGGCAAGAACCCACAATAGATAAGCGGTACATTAGGAAAAGACAACCTGTTATTTTGATCGAATAACGTATGCCCTGAAGACCAGTCAAATATTAGTTGAACAAATGGAACCGCAAATCACATCTTACTTATTAGCAGATATCAGGTTTCGTATGTCTCAGCCAGGAATATAATAGATTTTCCTTGCTATTTGAACTGTCCTTTCGTACAGACGGCCAACGAAGAATTGGCGTAGTTTCTTAATTCATTGTTCATTATGGAAATATTGCCATGTGCAGGTGTCAGATTATTTTCTTAACAATAAATAACATTTCCTTTCAAAGGTGCTATACTTGAGAAAAATTACATTAGCATTGAGTAGACTTATTCGACGTATTAAAGATAATTAGTTTGCAAAGTAAGGAAAATATATACCGATGGGTCCACGATTTCTAATTTTATTCTCAACTCTAGCTTCGTGTCAGCATACCGAAGATTTTGAAGTTGGCTTTGCTGCCACTCGAGTCTTGACTCAACTTATCGTACTGCACTGGGGTGTTGTCATTTCGTCTCCTACAGCCGACAAATAATACATCAAGGCGTTAACATTCAGTGAAAACGATGTTTAATTAAACTAATTTTGTCCTTTGATCCAATAAAATAAATTTAATTTTGCCATGACGCATTTAGTGGGCCTAAATTGGGCTTCTGATTTTCCCACATGATTAGCCTAGGTCTATTTTCAGCAGTATACTCTCTCTGAACATAATATTAATGAATATTTAAATCGACAATATATTATATATATATATTAATATTATATATTAATCTATATATATAGTATATATATATAAATAAAATCTGCTTTATTTGATTATTCGTTATTCTTGTTTTATTTATTAGCCATGTTCGCCTTTCTTCTTATCCTTTTCATAATTGCTTAACATAATTAACTCAAACCTAGCTATTCAAAGTCAAAAAACAATCATAAAAAAATCAAACGAATATAATTTAGTCTTATTTTTTATCGAATTCCTTGCATATCATCCTGTTTCATTTGGACACGTTGGAAAGCTGTGGGAGTCAAAACTGACGAATAATTAAGAAAGGCTTACTTTCATTAAAGCTTTCTTAGGTTGATCTTTCTGTAGTTATTTATTTCTTCTAAATAGAAATTAATTCAAATTAGTTTCACATGTATACCTAGACCTACTACCATAAGCATATTATAGGTAGCTGAAAGGATAAGAAATATGAAAGGTGACGTTCTCTTTTAAGTCTATTTCATGTTTTTTTTTCCAAGAAAAACCTACTGCTTTAATCAAGGATTGCTCTTTGACGGCTACAGGGTGTAACACGAGTGTATGCACATATTTTGGGGAATGAAAGATAAAGTTTCTTTGAACAGAAAATATTTTATAAACATGCATTTTAAGGCGTCCGTTGTCGGTGCGAGGAATTTTAAAATAACCGTTATCATTAGTGATGCTTTCACGCGATGGAGTTCGTAGTGAGAAGTCGGATCGAGATGCCTGAGATGTAGAAGAGAGCGGGGGTGGCGTATAGGAGTGATGGAAGGATTAGGCCGATGTTAATAAAGTATCTCCCAATAAAATGTTTTCTTTAGGTTTTGAAGAAAAAAAAATGCATGCATCATTGAAGCTGTTTCCCTCCCTATCCGTGGTATTCACTGGCCACTGATAATAAAACAAAACAAAAAGAGTAAGCCTAATTGAATCTCTCATCCATCAGAGATAAGTTTGCGTATTCATTAGACTTTAGACAACAACTATCAAAGATTTCAAGTGTAGATTTAAAAATCTCTTCCTCTCCATCTAAAGTATTCATCAGACACCAGTCATAAGCGTAGAGCTAGTTATGATTCCTGGTTTAGCAATGTCGTGACGAGGCACTATTATTCAAAGTTCACAAATGAATGTTGCTCAGCAACATTTACACTACTGTATTGGCTTGCTCTCTTGTGGTGCTTCGAGGTGTTCCACCTCTATGCCCATGTTCTAAATTTTGCCCTTCTTTAAACAATTTGATTCATCTATGTATGATTCTCTCCGGTTTCTTGATATCTCTCCAACAGGAACTTGCACCGAATGCAGTGCAATAATTGTCTCTCACTCATTGAGGGATGTTTCTTAGACCGATAAATGACACATTGACATTAGATTCCCGTGCACATAACATCAAAAGCAATAGAGTGAGGTCGCCTAGTTCACACTGTTAGGATATCTTTTTTTTTTTTTTTTTTTTTTTTTTTTTTTTTTTTTTTTTTTTTTTTTTTTTTAATTTGATAGGATTTTGGGGGATTCCAATGTTTTCTGTACAATTTAACAAATGGAATAGTTCAACTACCTTCAACTTAATATTGAAATGATAATTTAAGGACTATGTTTATGTGATACTTCTAGTGATAGGTGTCTCCTATCTATTTGGTAATGTATATCTATGGTTGTGATATGACGTTTTTTATCACTTCGTTTCGTTCACGTCCATTTTGCTATATAAAAAATAGTTTTACACAATAACATAACATAATGTTCTAAACATATCAGTGACTGTTTTTAACGTCATTACACATGATTTCTTACATCTTTGAAAAGAAAAATAGATAAATAAGGCATGAATCGTGCGTCAGGCAGGTGAACGAAAAATTATGAAACTCTGCCACCAGTTTTTTTGGCCGAGAGTACACTTGTATATAAATGCTTTGCACGTATACATACACTCTCTACATCCTAATATGAAACAAAGGAGAAATACGGAATAATGATAATTTATCTTTAAATCAAAATTGCTATTTGTTGGCATTATTTATCCGGCTCAAATAAACACACAGGTCTGTCAACAATATTGCTGCCTTGATGAAGAAATAGTTACTGCTGCTTGTACTATTTATTTTTATTATTTTCTTGTTGTTGCTAATGTTGTTGTTGTTGTTAATATAACTGTTACTATTTATTATTTAACTGCTGTTGCCATGATTGTTGTTGTTAATGTTACTTTTGTTGTTATTATTTGCTATTTTCCTGCTGTTGCTATTCTTGTTGTTGTTGGTAATATTACAGTTGTTGTTACTATTTATTATTTTCCTGCTGTTGCTATTCTTGTTGTTGTTAATGTTACTGTTGTTATTATTTGCTATTTTCCTGTTGCTATTCATGTTGTTGTTGTTGTTAATATGACAGTTGTTGTTACTAGTTATTATTTTCCCACTGTTGCTATTCTTGTTGATGCTGTTAATATTACAGTTGTTGTTACTAGTTATTATTTTCCCGCTGTTGCTATTCTTGTTGTTGTTGTTGTTAATATTACAGTTGTTGTTACTATTTATTATTTTCCTGCTGTTGCTACTCTTGTTGTTGTTAATATTACTGTTGTTGTTATTTGCTATTTTCCTGTCGTTGCTATTCATGTTGTTGTTGTTAATATTACAGTTGTTGTTACTAGTTATTATTATCTGGTTGTTGCTATTGTTGTTTTTGTTGTTCTTTCTGTTGTCGACGTGTTAATTATAAAAACATACATGCAACAGTCAGATTTTCTCCCCTTTGTTTATCACCCTGGATCATACAGAGGCCAGGACCCGAGAGCCATAAGGGATTCACACAGTCTCCCCCTAATCCTGGAATATCTTGCCAGCATATTTTAGTGCGACAACCCCTGGGAGATTTACACTGTAATAAACTCTTGCCCTCGCTCTCGTGAAGGTGGTGGTGCTGGGGGGGTTGCCACACCATTGGCTTTGACATGATTACAGAGTATATATACTAGCGCGAGTGCACCTATTAATATATATCTTGAAATAAAAAGCAGGTGTGGCAGTGAATTGTTAGATCTCAGTTTTCTCCGCTTACATGATGGGGCCAATACCTGAGCATATATATACGTACGTAGTTCACAAAAATTTTATTATACTGGAGACATCTGATGTCTCAACAAGATGGACACAGTTGAGAATATTTTCATCATTGTAATTCAGTTTCAAGTTTAGGCAACATGATTCTGTCGTTGAAGTCATCCACAGGGAAGAAGAAAGACATGTAGCCAATAATAAGTAGAATAAATGTTGGAAAATACGTAGACGTGAGGAAGTAGGTTGTCAGGTTGGAGAAAACGAGGCGGACGTGGACGCTGCTATACCCATCCTGAAATGAAGGAGTTGTCTTTAGAATATGAGGTTTATCATATGGTTGAAATCATCATAATTTGGAATTTAAAATAGGAATAGTGGCGTAATTGTTTACCGTAAGTTTTGTATTCTTTGATTGTTGTCAGACAAGCCAATAGGATGTCTTTCCCAGCCTGGAGACTTTAGTTAGTGTGGGACTTCACTTCAAGACGTCACAAATAACGCGATTAACCAATAGGCATCTATAAATAAAAACCTGATTGACATTAATTCATACATAGCTCCACTGCTTTATGGAAATGGTAGCTTTATGTACGACACCACAGGAAACTGCTAACTTCAAAGTATTAAAAGAAAGTAAACTGTTATAAATAGCAGAGAGCATGTAGCTGTTTATATAAAGAAAAAAGTCAACATGATCTTACCCAAAGCTAATCCCAGAAATACTAAAAAAAAAAAATTACAAAAAAAAAAAAAGACAATCTCAAGGCTTGATGAGTTTGAAATCATTTGCATAGTTTCAATAGTGAGCAATCACGACTGATAAATGACTATTTACTTAATTCACAGGGATTGGCATTTTTTATTTCACGAGTCATATACTTGTTTGCGAAAATAGGGAATAAAATTAAGATGGGTAACGTTTCTTATTAGGAAAATGTATTTATCTTACGGCTTAGTGTTTGTGGCTTATCAAAAACTAAAATAAATTCAACTTTTACGGACGAACCTCTTCTGTCCTGGAACACAACTTTCTTGTCTATTCAAAGATCGTGAAATTTTGATGCTGGTCAACGAAGACTGTAGTGTTTACTTAGATTATACGTCGTTCATGGTAACACAATTCGTTATAACACACCCCGTCATCCTACAAGTCTAGCGACCGATAAATATTGGAAAATGACTAAAACATAAGTCAGTTTTAGGCGCCTCAGTGGCGTGATCGGTATGGTCTTGACCTGCCACCTCGGAGGCCGCGAGTTCGATTCTCGGGCATCCCATTGAGGTGCCAGAGATGTGTATTTCTGGTGATAGAAGTTCACTCTCGACGTGGTTCGGAAGTCACGTAAAGCCGTTGGTCCCGTTGCTGAATAATCACTGGTTCCATGCAACGTAAAAACACCATACAAACATAAGTCAGTTTTATCACTTACTGCCGACTGGTTTTTCATATGCTCTTCCTTCAGGTAATACTGGAGGAGGTTCCTTTCCCCCATGAATTGTAGCCCTTCGTCCGAAATGTTAAATTGCATGACGTATTCAGGTGGATAGGACAGTTTCATAATCTGGAGTGAAATATAGAATTCGGAAATTGTTTTTATATTGGATAATTTTTAAATAGAAAATAGCCTTTAAACATTTTTCAAATATTTGAATATGCAGCATTAGTGAGACGTTCCTTGTATCCTAATATATCGGTTATCCACGTTTTGAAACTATAAGAACACTTATGTGACATATTGCACCTGAAATAAACTCTTGATAAAGATGAAAAATAAGGTAGTTAATGTTAGTATCTGCGCTAGTAAACAAGGATATTAATATGGATAGAGTGAGCTGCTAGTTTACAACCAGGCACAGCCTTAGAGATTCTTATAGATTAGCATGTTCGTCAAGGAACTGTTAAACTGTAAATCTGGCTACATGAGAAAGGACTGAACCTATTTATTGTATCAGACATCTTACATGAAAATCATTGGCAAAAAATGAAGACAACATTTTACGATAAAACCCACAACAGAATTTCTTTAATAAATCATTCGCTTGTAAATAGATAAGTATACCAGGTAGAATGGCCGTAAAGAGACAAAATATCTTTTAATTTTTCTGTTTATTGTCATACTGAAATCGATTTTTTGAGCAGTAAACCTCGTTAATACTAAAGTAATTTTCTAAAGCAAGGGTGTCATATTGTGAGAAAAATGTTGGTCTTAAATGAAACACCTGTAAATATTATCGGAAGAAAATTGGAGTAGAGCTGTAAGATGAAATTACAATATATAATCTGTCCTGTACAACACCCCAAAAGTCAATCTTTAATGTTAAGGACATTACTGTAAATAGCATTTATCTTTGACAGACTGTCATGATGCTAAATCGTTTCCCATAATGTATTGGATATTCGGTAATTGATGATTCTTAAAGCCATGTCTTTTATTTCCCTTTATTTGCATAAAAATTTGTATACTTCTGTCTTTTTTCCTATAGATACCTATACATTATATATGACACAGGCATCGTAGATGTTGCAGGGGAAAGTGAGGAAAAAAATGTAATATTTATGTAAATATTTATCTTTGATTCCTTGCGTAAGCATTCTCATTTTTGGTATAGAAAGACTACTGATTCAGAACTGACTACTTACTTCTAGTGTTTACCT
>NC_061095.1:23695330-23710924 GCF_015104395.2 Macrobrachium nipponense | reverse complement strand
AGGTAAACACTAGAACGTAAGTAGTTTCAGTTCTGAATCAGGTAAGTCTTTTCTATACCAAAAAGAGGAATGCTTTACGCCAAGGAATCAAAGATAAATATTTACATAAATATTACATTTTTTTCCTCACTTTCCCCTGCAACATCTACGATGCCTGTGTCATATATAATGTATAGGTATCTATAGGAAAAAAGACAGAAGTATACAAATTTTTATGCAAATAAAGGGAAATAAAAGACATGGCTTTAAGAATCATCAATTACCGAATATCCAATACATTATGGGAAACGATTTAGCATCATGACAGTCTGTCAAAGATAAATGGTATTTACAGTAATGTCCTTAACATTAAAGATTGACTTTTGGGGTGTTGTACAGGACAGATTATATATTGTAATTTCATCTTACAGCTCTACTCCAATTTTCTTCCAAGATATTTACAGGTGTTACATTTAAGACCAACATTTTTCTCACAATAAGACACCCTTGCTTTAGAAAATTACTTTAGTATTAACGAGGTTTACTGCTCAAAAAATCGATTTCAGTATGACAATAAACAGAAAAATTAAAAGATATTTTTGTCTCTTTACGGCCATTCTAACCTTGGTATACTTATTCTATTTACCAAAAGCGAATGATTTATTAAAGATAAATTCTTTTGTGTTTGGGTTTTTTATCGTAAAATGTTGTCTTCATTTTTTTTGCCCAATTGAATTTTCAATGTAAGATGTTCTGATACCAAATAAATAGGTGGTTCAGGCTCCTTTCTCATGTAGCCAGATTTACAGTTTAACAGTTTCCCTTGACGGAACCATGCTAATCTATAAGAAATCTCTTAAGGCTGTGCCTGGTTGCAAACTAGCAGCTTCACTCTGATCCATATTTAAATATCCTTGTTTACTAGCGCCAGATACTAACATTAACTAACGCCTTATTTTTCATCTTTATCAAGAGTTTATTTCACGGTGCCAATATGTCAACCAAGTAAGTGTTCTTATCAGTTTCAAAACGATGGAATAACCGATATATTAGGATACAGGAACGTCTCACTAATGCTGCATATTCAAATATTTGAAAAATGTTTAAAGGCTATTTTCTATTTAAAAATTATCCAATATAAAAACAATTTCCGAATTCTATATTTCACTCCAGATTATGAAACTGTCCTATCCACCTGAATACGTCATGCAATTTAACATTTCGGACGAAGGGCTACAATTCATGGGGGAAAGGAACCTCCTCCAGTATTACCTGAAGGAAGAGCATATGAAAAACCAGTCGGCAGTAAGTGATAAAACTGACTTATGTTTGTATGGTGTTTTTACGTTGCATGGAACCAGTGGTTATTCAGCAACGGGACCAACGGCTTTACGTGACTTCCGAACCACGTCGAGAGTGAACTCCTATCACCAGAAATACACATCTCTGGCACCTCAATGGATGCCCGAGAATCGAACTCGCGGCGTCCGAGGTGGCAGGTCAAGACCATACCGATCACGCCACTGAGGCGCCTAAAACTGACTTATGTTTTAGTCACTTTCCAATATTTATCGGTCGCTAGACTTGTAGGATGACGGGGTGTGTTATAACGAATTGTGTTACCATGAACGACGTATAATCTAAGTAAACACTACAGTCTTCGTTGACCAGCATCAAAATTTCACGATCCTTGAATAGACAAGAAAGTTGTGTTCCAGGACAGATGAGGTTCGTCCGTAAAAGTTGAATTTATTTTAGTTTTTGATAAGCCACAAACACTAAGCCGTAAGATAAATACATTTTATTAATAAGAAACGTTACCCATCTTAATTTTATTCCCTATTTTCGCAAACAAGTATATGACTCGTGAAATAAAAAATGCCAATCCCTGTGAATTAAGTAAATAGTCATTTATCAGTCGTGATTGCTCACTATTGAAACTATGCAAATGATTTCAAACTCATCAAGCCTTGAGATTGTCTTTTTTTTTTTTGTGAATTTTTTTTTTAGTATTTCTGGGATTAGCTTTGGGTAAGATCATGTTGACTTTTTTCTTTATATAAACAGCTACATGCTCTCTGCTATTTATAACAGTTTACTTTGTTATAATACTTTGAAGTTAGCAGTTTCCTGTGGTGTCGTACATAAAGCTACCATTTCCATAAAGCAGTGGAGCTATGTATGAATTAATGTCAATCAGGTTTTTATTTATAGATGCCTATTGGTTAATCGCGTTATTTGTGACGTCTTGAAGTGAAGTCCCACACTAACTAAAGCCTCCAGGCTGGGAAAGACATCCTATTGGCTTGTCTGACAACAATCAAAGAATACAAAACTTACGGTAAACAATTACGCCACTATTCCTATTTTAAATTCCAAATTATGATGATTTCAACCATATGATAAACCTCATATTCTAACGACAACTCCTTCATTTCAGGATGGGTATAGCAGCGTCCACGTCCGCCTCGTTTTCTCCAACCTGACAACCTACTTCCTCACGTCTACGTATTTTCCAACATTTATTCTACTTATTATTGGCTACATGTCTTTCTTCTTCCCTGTGGATGACTTCAACGACAGAATCATGGTAGCTCTCACTGCACTTCTGGTCGAAGCTGCTTTCTTCACTCAGGTAAGGTAACAGTCAAGAGCTAAAAGTTATCTTTGATTAGCAGGCTCTATATTGTTAATGTTCGACAGCATTTGTCAGTGCAAACTAGTACAGGTAAGCTATGTAGATTGATTACAAAACCGCTTGCTAATTCATGCAGGATTTGGAGGTTTACGCTTCATACACAAAAGATACAGTTCAAATCCAGACGTGCAACTGAAATTTAATACTCACTTACAATTGATAGTTATAGCATTCATATACATCACAAGAAAATGCAAGTGTAATAGCACATACATACATATGTATACATACATTAATAACTTAAGCCACAAATATCAGTCATGGGAATAACGTACATACAAAATATTAAATTACATATGTATATAAATACGCTAATAAATCAGATTGAATAAATACATGAATCTATACCTGTAATAAGTCGATGACTAATGTATCCTGTCATGGCATTGGTTTGCTAAGCTCGCAATTTCCATAATACAAAAACATTAAAATTATTTTGAGGTTCGGCTGAAAAAATGCAAATAGAGGCATTTAAATTTGGCCTTCCATTGAAATTTATTTATTCTTGGATTTAAATATACCAACTGATTTTTAATCTGATCTTGTCAATGGAAGGTGTAGCTCCGTGGTACTGCAATGAACCTATGGCTGAAGGTAGCCAAAGTAAAGACTTAATTATATCAGTTACCATTACCTTGATAAGTAAATTGCTCCCAGCCACAAGGCAAGCTATTGTCCTGAGATTTCAAACGATTCCATGTAATAAAGAGTTAGGATTTATTTCTAAAAAACTGGAATGTAACTGCCATTCACTTTATTTGTCTTTTTCCTTACATAGACAAGTGACTCAGTGCCACAGACTGCTTACCTAAAGCTGGTCGACATCTGGTTTGTGTTCTGCATCGCCTTCGTGTTCTTGATAATGGTTATCCTCGTAATTATCAACGTGCTGATAGTAAATCTAATTTCATAAAGTACTGCGACGCATTACGTCATAAATACATTCTGTTATATTACTTCATTTTTCTAAGATTAATTCATGATGTCACTCAAACACAAGGTGAATATACTGTTATTTACCTGTATATTTACATGCTATCATATTATCGGTTCTTGGATGAAATTCAGACTTAACTGCCCGCCATCTTATTTCCTATCTTAGGATGTAAGAGTTCGTAATATATCAACAGATTTATTTCACTGTATAATGTTTCCTGTGACGAATTCAGAATGATCAAAATGACTGATAAAGCACAAGTAAAAACCGTGACAACCAGGCAATTTTCAAAGCTAATGCTTCTTTCCCAGGACATCGAACAAGAGCCGCAAGCAATCCTACACCAGAAGATTTTCAACGTTCGCCTGGCTGCAGTCTTCCCGCAAGATCCTTATGCAGTAAGTGGAGAAGAAAAAGAAGAGACAGACAAGAGTAAGAGGCGCTTCATTACCTCGTCAAGTCTCAATACCTTCGGCAAGATCTTCTTCCCGTGTCTAGGCCTTTTGTTCGTGGTGGTATACTTCGTTTATGCCATGACTTATAATATGAAATGAAGTGGTTTCTCGTCTGTAGAGGCACTAGTCCAAATCCTGGGGCTAGATTCATCTTACCACTCGCGCTGACTTTTCCTTTGAAATTTGCCATCATCCCGTTTTTACGAGTGCTAGGATATTGGTCATTCTCGTGGAATGGAAACTAAAACATCGTAAGCTCTTATACAGGTGGCGTTTAGTGTATCTCGGTACACTTTGTAAAATATAATACCTAACTCCTTGTTCGAATCTACACCCTATTTCCTCCGTTGGCTCTTGAGCCTCAGTGTGACTCACTGCCAATGGCACCAGACCTTTCCCTCGTCACTGCTTTTCAACATCTCAATTCAGCCTTAGTTCCTCAGGTGCGCCAATACGATAAGATCTCTTGATCTTTCTGTCTCCCTAAAGTACAACATCAAATGTGAGGACGAATGAAACGAATTGGTAATTGCCAAAGGACTGGTTAAAATGAAATAGACAAATTCAGAAAGCAGGCAGCTATGTTCTAGATATCTGGGCATTTTCTGAACAACTGTGTCATTAATATCTTACGTGTAATGAATCATGACGAGTTTTCACAAGCTGCAAAATGCATTTCATTTGTTGACATTTCAAACTTCGAAAAGTTATCGTATATCTTATATATACTCTTAAATCGACATAACCACATATCGCCGTTTACCTGGAACGTGACACGAACGATTGTGTATAGCACTCAAACTCTGGATCTCTTTCAATTCGCCAGTGTTCCATTTTGCCTCATGGCCTTCTGCTATTTGAATGGTGTGTATGCCATCAACTTAATGAGAAATCACTTTAGTATTTTACTTCATCTACTTTTCACTACACGATTAGGATGCAGTTTGACTTTTGACACGGCTGGTACATTTCTATGAGGGCCTCTTGAGGTCCATGTGAGTTTCCATGGTCCATGTGAGTTTCCATGGTCCATGAGAGTTTCCATGGTCCATGTGAGTTTCCATGGTCCATGTGAGTTTCCATGGTCCATGAGAGTTTCCATGGTCCATGTGAGTTTCCATGGTCCATGTGAGGCAACATATGTATGTGAATTTATAGATTTCCACAAAAGAAATATTTTCCATGCGCTTTGATTATACATTATTGTATTTACAGAATTACCCTGGTAAATAATTCACTAGCAGGTCTACGCAGCGCATACTGATATTTATATTGACAAAGACCTCTGTTAACTATTTCTTTCCACATTTGACTGCACGAAGCATTTCCTGACTACAGCCAATATAAATGCAAGGACTCATAATGTAGTTTTAGTTATTAATCCCTTCCCGCATTGATAAGTTTTATAATAATCATACAAATTACCGTTTATTTCGGAAGATGTTGTATGTATATATATATATATATATATATATATATATATATATATGTATATCTATCTATCTATATATATATATATATATATATATATATATATATATATATACATATATATTATATATATCATATATATACTATATATAAGTCGTTTCACATTACCGTGATTCATATACATATACATCGAGCTACAATGTCCTTTAATATCTAATTTGCTCTACCTCGGAATTAATATATTTTCATATATGCTTAGCCGAAGATGGAATTTTTTTCACAGTAGATTTGCCTGGTCCCGGGCGCGAACTCAAGAAGACATTCAAATCCAGGAACATCAGTGAAGCTTTTACCTACCCCACCACCGCGAGAAGTGGTGTGGTAGGTAAAAGCTTCACTGATGTTCCTGGATTTGAATGTCTTCTTGGGTTCGCGCCCGGGACCAGGCAAATCTATTATCGTGAAAAAAATTCCCCTTCGGTTAAGCATATATGAAAATATATTAATTCCGAGGTAGAGTGAATTAGATATTAAAGGACATTATAGCTCGATGTATATATATTATATATATATATATATATTTATATATATATATATATATATTATATATATATATATATATATATATATATATATATATATATATATATATATATATATATATATATATATATATATGTGCAACAGGAGTGCACAGAGGACATAGGTGGCCGAGCCATCTTACAAGTGTGTAATGTTAAGTGAAACCACATATCATGTCTTGCTTGGAGACAAGCTGAGCTGTAAGGGCAGCTTACTTGAGTGATGGAATTTGAGTATGCAAGCAGTTTAACCGAGAGATCACTCACCCTGTCGTCAAGCATGTACATTCGTTTGTACGGATGTTACAGGCCTAATAGTCCAAGGCACTTGCGAAAGCCACATTCTTTTCGGTGAACACAAAGAGGTCAGGTGGTACACGCTGAGTGTCGGGAGAGAAAGCCCCATCATAAAGGTGTGACGCATATTTTGTAATACTTACAAAACCGTTACCTTTGAAAAGAGAGAGAAGTATGAAATACTCTCTTTACGTGAATACTTTGAAAAGAGTGATGTGTGAAGTGTATCTTTTATCCATTATTATCTTTATCACAGATGGGTCCTATTCCATGGGTAATTTAGAGACGGGAATCTCTAACCTGACTAATATGATGAACTTATTGACATTTTGGGTCTGGGAGTGAATTCTTAGTTAGGAGGGTAGAATGTTAACTTACTGGTTTCTTTATGGGCAGATTTGGGTTTTCTGTCATTATGACTTGTTAATCATTTTGTTCTATTTTATATGCAACTGCTTTGGGTAATAAATAGTATATTTTTATACTTAAGAGCTCTTAATAGCCTAACGACATGGTTGCAGACAGGGGGCACCATTGACAGCAGGTAAGGGTTTCCAATTTGTGTAGTTCAATAAAAAGGGAGGGGGTAAGATATATATATATATATATATATATATATATATATAGTATATATATACATCTACGTATATATATATATATATATATATATTATATATATATATATATATATATAAATATATATTTTCAGGTTAATGTAAATATTTTATTAAAATACATTTGAATCAGCCTTGTCCTGATTTTAAGGATATTACTATTAAGGATTTTCTTATGTATATCTTAAGTGTCAAGTGTTGTGTTTGGTGATAGTTTTGCGTGGCAGGATATCCTCTCCGAAAATCGCATAGTTGTCATACCAATGTAAGCGCCGGGGAATTTCCGGACAGGGCATCTGTATTGGTAGACAACGTTAGTTTTCTTGAGAGGGTCCTGGACACTCGCTCTCGCCGTTCAGGCACATGCCCAGGTTCGTGGGTTTCGTATACACAAATGCACTGCAATCAGCGCTTTCATCAAGAGAGCTCTCTCACACTGCTCTTCGTGGAAGGACACACACACTGAATTAGAACGTGTTGCCCAAGTTTTAATTAACAACGGGTATTCCAACCGGGACGTCCCAAAAGCCATTCGCAGAAACATCGATAAGTGGTACCAGCAGGAGCCTCGCCCTGCCGCCCTTGAAGACGTCACTCTCTTTTACAAGGGAGTATTTCACAAGAAATACAAAGAGGACGAGCGAGCCCTTCGTAACATCATCGAAAGGAACGTCTCCCCCATGGACCCTGCGAAAAAAGTGAAATTGATCATTTACTACAAAAGCAAGAAGACCAGTGGCCTGATTATGAAAAACAATCCAGCCCCGTTGTCTACAATACAAATGCCCTGTCTGGGAATGCCAAGGAGAAAGTTTTCTCCAACAAACCCACATGCCATGAACAAGGTTTTCTTCAACAATAATTCCACATACAAAGAACAACGTTTTCTCCAACAATCCCACATGCCAAGAACAAGGTTTTCTCCAACAATAATTCCACATGCAAAGAACAAGGTTTTCTCCAACAATCCCACATGCCAAGAACAAAGTTTTCTCCAACAATAATTCCGCATGCAAAGAACAAGGTTTTCTCCAACAATCCCACATGCCAAGAACAAGGTTTTCTCCAACAATAATTCCACATGCAAAAAACAAGGTTTTCTCCAACAATCCCACATGCCATGAACAAGGTTTCTCCAACAATAATTCCACATGCAAAGAACAAGGTTTTCTCCAACAATCCCACATGCCAAGAACAATGTTTCCTCCAACAATAATTCCACATGCCAAGAACATTGTTTTATCCAACAATCCCACATGCCAAGAACAAAGTTTTCTCCAACAATCTCACATGCCAAGAACAAAATTTCTCCAACAATAATTCCACATGCCAAGAACAAGGTTTTCTCCAACAATCCCACATGCCAAGAACAAAGTTTTCTCCAACAATCCCACATGCCAAGAACAAAATTTCTCCAACAATAATTCCACATGCCAAGAACAAAGTTTTCTCCAACAATAATTCCACATGCAAAGAAAAAGGTTTTCTCCAACAATCTCACATGCCAAGAACAAAATGTCTCCAACAATAATTCCACATGCCAAGAACAAGGTTTTCGCCAGCAATCCCACATGCCAAGAACAAAGTTTTCTCCAACAATAATTCCACATGTAAGGAACAAGGTTTTCTCCAACAATCCCACCTGCAAAGAACAAGGTTTTCTCCAACAATTCCTATGCCAAGATCAAAGTTTTCTCCAACAATAATTCCACATGAAAAGAACAAGGTTTTCTCCAACAATCCCATATGCCAAGAACAAAGTTTTCTCCAACAATAATTCCACATGCAAAGATCAAGGTTTTCTCCAACAATTCCACATGCCAAGAACAAGGTTTTCTCCAGCAATTCCAAATGCTATGAACAAAGTTTTCTCCAACAATAATTCCACATGCCAAGAACAAGGTTTTCTCCAACAATCCAACATGCCAAGAACAAGGTTTTCTCCGACAATAATTCCACATGCCAAGAACAAGGTTTTCTCCAACAATTCCACATGCCTAAAACAAGGTTTTCTCCAACAATCCCACAGGCCAAGGACAAAGTTTTCTCCAACAAACCCACTTGCCAAGAACAAGGTTTTCTCCAACAATCCCACATACCAAGAACAAGCTTCTCTCCAAGAACCCACACATACCAAGAACAAGGTTTTCTCCAATAATTGCACATGCCAAGGACAAGGTTTTTTCCAACAATTCCACATGCAAAGAACGAGGTTTTCTCCAACATTTCCACATGCCAAGGACAAAGTTTTCTCAAACAATTTCACATGCCAAGGACAAGTTTTTCTCCAACAACTCCACATGCCAAGAAAAAGGTTTTCTCCAACAATTCCACATGCCCAGAATGAGGTTTTTTCCAACAATTCCACATGCCAAGAACAAGGTTTTCTCCAACAATCCCACATGCAAAGATCAAGGTTATTCTCCAGCAATCCCACATGCCAAGAACGAGGTTTTCTCCAACAATCCCACGTGACAAGATCAAGGTTTTCTCCCAACAACCCACATACCAAGAACAAGGTTTCTCCAACAACAATTCACATGCCAAGAACCAAGAACAAGGTTTTCTCCAACAATCGACATGCCAAGAACAAGGGTTTTTCTCCAACATCCACATGCCACGAACAAGTTTTCTCCAACAATCCCACATGCCAAGAACAAAGTTCTCTCCAACAATCCCACATGCCAAGCCAAGGAATTCAAAGAACAAGGTTTTCTCCACATCCCCATGCCAAGAACAAGGTTTTCAATCCAACATTCCACAATGCGAAGAACAAGGTTTTCTCAAACAATCCCACATGCCAGAACAAATTTTCTCCAACAATCCACATGCAAGAACAAGGTTTCTCCAACAATATCCACATGCCAAGAACAAGGTTTTCTCCACAATCCCACATGCCAGGAACAAGGTTTTCTTTCCTTCCAACAATTCCACATGCGAAGAACAAGGTCCACAATCCACTGCCAGGAAAACAAGGTTTTCCTCAATCCCACATGCCCAATAACATGTTTTTTTCAAAAATCCCACATGCAAGAACAAGGTTTTCTAACCCACATAACTCAAGAACAAGGTTTTCTCAACAATCTCAAACAGCCAAGTACGAGGTTTTCTCCAACAATCCCACATGCCAAGAACAAGGTTTTCTCCAACAATTCCACATGCCAAGAACAAGGTTTTCTCCAACAATCCCACATGCCAAGAACAAGGTTTTCTCCAACAATTCCACATGCCAATAACAAGGTTTTCTCAAACAATCCCACATGCCTAGAACGAGGTTTTCTACAACAATCTGACTTGTCAAGAACAAGGTTTTCTCCAACAATCTCACATGCCAAGAGCGAGGTTTTCTCCAACAATCCCACATGCCAAAGGAACCAAGGTTTTCTTTTCAAAAAATCCCACCATGCAAGGACCAAAGTTTTCTTCAAACCAAATCCCACATGCCAAGAACAAGGTTTTCTTTTTTTCCAACAAAATTCACCCCCTGCCAAGAAAAACAAGGTTTTTCTACCAAGCAATTCCCACATGCAAGGAACAAGGTTTTTCTCCAACAATTCACATGCGAGAAACAAGGGTTTCTCCAAGCAATCCAACTGCCAGGAAACAAGTTTTCTCGGCAACAATTTTCCACATGCCAAGAACAAGGTTTTTTCCCACATGCCAAAACAAGGTTTTAACCAACCAATTCCCACATGCCAAGAACAAGGTTTTCTCCAACAATTCCACATGCCAAGAACAAGGTTTTCTCCAACAATTTACATGCCAGGAACAAGGTTTTCTCCAACAATCCCACATGCCAAGAATAAGATTTTCTCCAACAATCCCACATGCCAAGAATAAGATTTTCTCCAACAATCCCACATGCCAAGAATAAGATTTTATCAACAATCCACATGCCAAGAACAAGGTTTTCTCCAACAATCCCACATGCCAAGAATAAGATTTTCTCCAACAATCCCACATGCCAAGAATAAGATTTTCTCCAACAATCCCACATGCCAAGAATAAGATTTTATCCAACAATCCCACATGCCAAGAATAAGATTTTATCCAACAATCCCTATAGCGGAAGGAAAGGTAGGACAGTAAAGTTTCTCAAAAGTGAGAGGAGACTATGTCATTAGAATAGAATAGTTTATATGCATTTTAGGCCATAGACCTGGCACCTATGAGGTCATGCAGCGCTGAAACGGATATTGAGTGTTAAAAGGTTTGAAAGGTTTATAACATGAGGAAAACATCGCAGTTGCTCTATGAATCAATCGTTAGAAGGCTGTGGAAAATAAGATGGAAGATAAAGAATATGAACGGAGGTATAGTAATATGAACGAAAGGGAATGCAGTTAGGGGCCGAAGGCACGCTGCAAAGAACATTAAATAATGCCTACAGTACGCCGCACGAGGTGCACTGACGGCACTACACCCCTACGGGAACTATGTGGAAGAGTGAAAATTATAAACTTAGTTTTTTTTTTTTTTTTTTTTTTCTTCAATGAAGTTAATGTTACCACTACCCTTATTTACTCTAGCCCCTTCGGGAATCATCTCTACCCTTTTGAAAGACATTATATCACGATGACACAAAGGCGTAAGAAGAGGACAATGATGCAATATTTGCAACTGCAAGTAAAAATAAATAGCCAACTAACGATATAAATACACACGGAGGGAGAGAGAATTAAAAATATACCCATAGTAGACCTATTGAAAAGAAAAACACAAACACACTTATCTATGGAATAAGGCCTTTGTTTACCATAATTCAGTTGGCACGTGGCAAACCATTTATTCTTATCATATTATCTATAATGAGCATACAAAATGAGAACCGAATCGAGGCTATAATACGTGGAAAATTGAAAATGAGTTCAAGACGAAGAAGACAAGACTTTCTGCAGTCGCCAGAGATTAAGAATCTTTCTCAGATATGCGTGTCACATCCCATAACCACCGAAGAAGCAGACGAAGGAGTTAAACTAAGCATTTGTTTTCAAAAGAATTTGGTTCACTATCCTGTAAAAATACAACTTCCGTAAAATTTAATCCAATTAAGAACTTACACCCAATTTCCTCGCATTGGACATCCGTACTTCACTTCAATAAAGGAGAGTTGGCTAAAAAATCCTTTCATATAGTGCTACTTGTACGCACATAGAACTCCTTACAATGATGAACTTTTTCCCATTATCTGTGAAATGGCACTTTACCTCATAATATTTGTATATATCTAATAAAAAAGATAGAATATAAATAAGCGAAATAAGGTCAAACAAATGAAGTCTAAATTACGATCGCCCTCTCATTTTCTTCAAGGATTTACACTTTTTGTAAAAATATAAGCTAGAAATGTAAACTATCTTTTAACTCAAGTTGATCTCCAAGGATCATCTAGGACTTTACAACTAATATCCACAGGCAAAACTCCCCTATTCACCTCACTTATCTCTTACAAATCTCTCCCTATTAGGAAGTAGTATTTTTTCTTCAGATTCGTTTATAGTGCCATGGAATAAGAGTGCTCTTGCAGTGCAGATAATAGTCTGCCATGAGCGAGTGCGTGTAGCAACCAATCGACCTGCCACGACATAAAAACAAAAACGAAGCTTCGTTTAATCTCCTGCTAGAAAAGATTACTGAAGGGCAACACAGTCAAGTTTCAGTACTACTTTCGCCTCACCGGAAGAAGCTTTCGTCGCTGGCGCTCCTGACTTACCCTTCGTCAGGTAAGTCGATTCCAGGCCCTGGTGAATGCCTACGCTTAATTCTTCATTCAGTCGTTGTTTCCAATATTTGTAATAAAGTGATGTCGATTTGATTTCATCTTACTTTGTTCATCTTCCTGCTGTTTGTGGCTAAACAGACTTGAACACTTGAGAGGAAAACACGAGGGTACTCCGCTCCACAAGCAAACTTGACCTTTCCTCGACAGGGAAGGGACGATGGTCTTATTTGAAGACTTTGGGGTATTAACCTCTTTAGCCTTCCTCATCTTCACCTCCCAATTCCACTTGTGTGCAGGCCAAGGTAAGAGTTTCCAAATGCCGCATTCTGCTGGTGTTTTCAAGATCTTTCAGAATACGTTGGTGTCCTCATTTCACCATATGAAAAGCTCAAAGTTTAAAATTTAATATATCTTTCTAAGGGATCCCATGTTTGTCCTAGTTTTAGGCATTGCCAAGTTAACCAGAACTAAACTCAAAAGGCAGGAAGTTGAAGTGTGAAGAAATATTTACCTAGAACAAAATGGAAGAATAAGAGTTAGGTAATGATGACTGACTGGATGTGGATGTAAAGTAAATGATATAACATGAAAATATGAAGAACCATATGAATGGGAGAATGAAAAAGCACACAAAACAACGTTACTGCAAGTACTATGGTAACGTTGCTAAGAGGAAATTTGTCTGCCAAAGTCTATATTATGACAGGCTCAAGATATTCTTTTGAAATGAAGTTATCAAAGACTTTACAACAGATAGATCGCGGTTTCTGCAACTATGCCACTCGAAAGGTGTTACTAGTTACCAAATTCATAAAGCCAGTCATAATACCATGGAATACTTGTGTCACTTGATATGATTCTATTCATTTCGTAGATTAGGAACCGTCTTCTGAAAGGTGACATTACAGATGCATTTATAACTGCATGAGCGTTAAGACTGTTTTTAATCAAAAGCAATTAAACAGGTGTCAGTTTAATCCTTAGAGATGCACCTAATAATCGGGTACATAAGATAAGTTCATGTTTCACGCGAGAAAAATTAAAATTTCAAACGTGGATCACATTAGCGACTTCTCACTGAAGGTTGCATATAAAGACTTTGTGCTTGTGAGACATACTGCCGTTACCTTTACAATATATTATTTTCCCGTTTTACAAAATATATTTTATCGAACATATCATGCGACCTTTATTAAATATTCTACAACAGTCCGGAGGAACCAATCTCATACCATCTTTATCGATAAATTTTAACATGAAACAATCAGGGAATGATGATACGAAAGCCAACGAAGAGAAAACAAGAAAAAAAAAATATAATAAATAAATATTCTGGGCATCTAGTCGTTTACTTTTGCACCCGAAACGAAACTAAAATTATCTACGCCCAGTTACCTATAAATGTTGAGAGCCTCCTACCCAGACGACCGAATTCATTCAAAATATATTTTTGGCTTGGATCGGACTCGCGTAAAAACACTACAATGTGCCAAATGCAATTAAAAAAGTTCTCGTTCCTTCTGAAACGGATATTTCGAAATGAATGTTCAATTCGTTCACCAGGCTGAGTAGAGTTCTGGGCTTCTTACGATAACCGAGTTAGGTGGAGATGGAACTGTCTTAGGAATAACTTATGACGATTTATATTTACATGGTGGAAGGTACCTCGGAGAATAACAAATAAAATTCTATCTTTAGTGCTCATATGAATATATGTTACCTTTAGCTCGCTTTATATAATTTGTAGCCAATGTATATATACATATATATACTATATAAATATATATAAAAGGGTTTATTCCCCAGATGCCGAGACTTCCAGCAGACACATCCACGGAGTGAGGTTGCAGCCTTCAGGTGAGGCCACCACCGATTCGTTCTTGAAATACAACGGCGACATCCCAGACATGACGGCTTTCACCGTCTGCTTCCGACTCTTTCTGGAGCGGTACCGAGACGAGAGCTTCATCGTTTCTTACGCCGTCGATGGGGATCCCGATCACCTCTCTATTTGTAAGTAAAAGAGGTTTAGTGCTAGTGATTCTTCAACCGCTGGAGTGGAGTGCAATAGGGTGGCGGGAGTAATGTACGATTCTTGTGTTAGGAACGAAGCGTAAAAGACCCAGAAAGCGCTAGATAGATGGGCATGAAAAAGTACTATAGTATATTCACATCAACCGAGCATCTGATGTCTAGACCAGTCCCTTACGACGCTCCTGATTGGCTGTTGTTAACCCAATCACAGAGATGGAAACTCTCAGCCTCTCGAAAGAGTTCACATGGGCAGGATTTCTGTTCCACCTCTCTTCAGGAGAGGTGGAACATACGTCCTGCCTATGTGAACTCTCGAGAGAGACTGAGAGTTTCCATCCCTGTGATTGGCTTATCAGGAGCGCCGTAAGGGACTGGCCTAGACATCAAATGCACGGTTGATGTGAATCTAGCAAGTAAAGCAGTGCGTGGAAGATCCGACGTAAATGGTGCAAGGTATGTTGAGGAAGTGATGTTGTTGATGAGCCTTCAGAGAATGTTGTGGAAATTTTCTGCAGAAGAGGTTCATCAACGATTCACTAATGTGAATATAAATGTAGCAGTGACTGGTGTGCGGCATTATCCTCACAAGCCACACAGCGTTATGGAAAACGGCTTACTGTATATATATATATATATATATAGTGTTGTGTGTGTGTGTGTGTGTGTGTGTGTGTGTGTGTGTAGAAAGTAAATACTACATTTCAGAGACCAAACTGCCTGAAGAGAGAGACAGCTTGGTCTCTGAAATATAGCATTTACTTTCTACATTTGGGCGTTTTTATGGGCTCCTTTTATTATTATATATATATATATATATATATATATATATATATATATATATATATA
>NC_061095.1:23662830-23687830 GCF_015104395.2 Macrobrachium nipponense | reverse complement strand
TGTAAATAAATGTTGACATAAAAAAAACAGTAAAGGATGTATGTACTATCACAAATAAACCGCCTGAGTGCGTTTAGAATACACTTCTGCACCGAGAATGTCTTCGAATTATAAAATTGTCAAATGAAAAATCTTATTCACGGGTCAATCAGATTAACTGCGAATTATTTACAAACAAATAGTGCTTTTTATTTGCCCTACAACTGTATAGGTACAAGAGAGAAGATTCCAACAAACAACCGGTATCGAGATGGATTAGAAAGGATTATAGCTTTTCTACCTGGGAGACCAGTATAAAATCGGTGTAAGGGAACTAGCAGTTGAGCTTAGAAGCACATCGCTATTTGTAGCGACATCGCAGTATTTTCCGGATTCTAGCCAGTTTATACAATATTTACAATTGAATTACACACATATGGTTTAGAATTTGGCTTTTTATTCTTAATATTCTTATTACTATAACACTGATCTTCATTTCCATCAGAATTAAAATGCTTATTTTTTTAAATATGAAAATTCGAAAAGAACTGTGTCTTTGCCTACTAACCGAGGGAAAGTAACTCAGTCTAATATGGGTTCATTGTGATGATTGATATGATTTAAAAACTTCATTTGGCTTCTATAGCAGGGGATGCTGTAGCCTAACTTCGGCGACCTGTTTATCTGTTTTGCCATCAACATTACCAAACCTCCAAATACGTACATAAGTATCTACTCACCATCATTTCTTTCAAGAGCCTTCTACTTCATTGTAAGACCGACAATATGTTAGGCTCAGGTTAAAAAGGGATCTCTCTATTTGTAGAGTTTATGTGTAGCCAAGTCGAGCTTTACTTTCTATTCTTATATATATTAAAAAAACTGCTTCGGAACTCCAATAAGATAAGTAAATCCAAGCGAATTTCATTTATTACTCTTATTTTCAATTCCCTAAAATCTTCATAGAGAGATATTTTTCAAAATATAGTCTTTAAAGTACAGCGCTCGTAAACATGATGGCACACCCGTCCTTAATAATAATATAATAATAATAATAATAATAATAATGAATAATAAATAATAATCCATAATAATCCAATAATAATAATAATAATAATAGATAATAATAATAATAAAATTAATTAATAATTAGAAATAATAATAATAATAATAAACAATTTCATGTTACTACAGTTAATCCATTTGAGGCGACTGTCTCTTCCATCTATGAGGGGTGAGTTGAACGAAATTATTAAAATAATATGTGAAATTGAGATATTGTCAGAAAATTGTTTTACAATCTACTTGGATCTCTTACTGCAACCTCGCTCTCTAAGGGGAAAAGCATATATATATATATATATATATATATATATATATGTGTGTGTGTATGTGTGTGTGTGTGTGTGTGTGTGTTTGAAGGTCTTTTCCAATAATATTAATTCAACAATATGCACAGTATATCAGTGAGTATGCGTCTGGGTCCACTTCTGCGCGAAATGAATTAATTTGGCGTTCGCGATTATTTTCACCCAGCGAAAACTGAATGGACATTCTCATTTCGCTGCATAATTCAAAAACATCCCGCCATGTTTCAGCCTCAGGCTAAATCCAATAATTATCAGAAGCGCGTTCCGTTGCAATAAATATTTGTGAGTTAGAAACATTCGCTTTCAATTCCGATATATATGCGTGGGCAGAAGTATTTGGCGGGGCAGACCCCAGCAAGATTCACTCTCTATCAGTTTCATTTCGATGTGTACGAGATATTGTTTGAAGCGGTCACAAATAGCACAGAATACAACGTGGACTTTATTTCATTACAGCGAAACAAGGAAAATCTGCCCAAAGCCGTAAAGATCAATTTTGCGACTATTTTACAATTCTGGCTAGTATCCCTTGCATCGCATATTTTGCATTCGGGTCAGGGCAATGTTGACTCCATATTCATTGGGATTGATATTCATTATCTTCCGTTTTCAAATGGAAAAATCTCTTCATTCTTTAATTAAGCAACCCGATGCCAATCATATTACGGAGTGGAATAACTACGACAATAGCTACGCGTAAGAATGCCAGGAATAGCATTTCATGTAATCCTAAAGTCAAGAATTAACTCGGAATGAAATCCTGCCTCTGAAACATCAATTGTTTTCTAGCCACCGTATCTCTAAACATGCACGAGAATAAAGAATATACACAAGCAAACTTAATACAGAGAAAAGGGAAATTGCATCTAATGCAATGCTATTTTTAGCGAGACTCAGATCATCGAACACATCATAAAAAGAAAACAATTTATTTGTATATGTAAATTAACCCGACAATTACAATTAAGCTGTAACTCCTACAAACACATGAGGTACGATACGGAAAACATCATAAACACTGTATGTATGTATGTATGTATGTATGTGATATATATATATATATATATATATATATATATATATCTATATATACTATATATATATATATATATATATATATAGATAGATAAATATATATATATATATATATATATATATATATATATATACTATATATATATATATATATATATATATATATATATATATATATATATATATATATACATACATACATACATGCATACAAGTATCTCCGTGAATGTCTTCAGTCATGTGAAAATATTCTCTGACTCATGTGACATTATGGAAGAAGTGTCAGGCTTTCATGTACGAAAGCTCCATTTACTCGAATTAAATATTGAAACTAGCTCCCCCCCTTTTTTTTTTATAAGATCCCTGCTATAACCTTGCGTCCTCTAACCTATATAAAATGAGAGTATACTATAGTCGTAGTTTCCTTGGTGAAAGGATCACCGGGTTAAATGTAGCATAGATGACACTTCATTGTTTCCAATGTACCAAATATACAATGTGTAAATAAATAATCAAGCCAATGGCTAATGCTACATAAATTCTTGGTTCTGAAGCCCTCTTGCGTTTTTCCTTTGTGTAATATTCTAAAGTAAATACAGCACTGACCTCAAATGCCTAACCTAACTTTTTTATTACATGAATTTATTCTAATAAATGTCCTCGACTATCTGTAATAATGTTGTGCTTTGAAGGGCAACTAAACATTAACTCAAAGCCTATGATCTGGTTTGGATTGGACTTTCAAAAAGCGACTATTCGGTTTCATATAACAACCTGTAATTATAGGCAAATGGTTTCTACAAGGGCTAAATATAAGTTCGTGATTAAATGATACATGAAAAGGCTATGGTAATAGATAAAAAATTAATTTCATTCCAAAGATTACTTATTATTATCTGCTCATGTAATCAGTAACCAGGCAACCATATCAAAACTATTTTGAATACTAAATAGAATTATATTCGCTACATCAAATTATTATAAATTCAATTACATTACTAATTGAACGAATTGCATAAAGTGAATTCGTTAATTGAATAATCCGTGACTTTTCAGATATAACTCATCATTTCCATCTCGAGATCCGATGCTGTCGTGGAAATGTGTCTCTTCATCTTGACGTAGAGATTCGCCTGATGACTTGGTATTCCATCTGCCTGTCTCTGGACCTGAGCTTTGGTTCTTGGCATGCCTTCGTAAATGGTGATGAGCTCTCGCAAATCAATACTGAAGATCCTACGATTTCAGAATCAGTTATTGAAGGCGGAGGTTTACTGTTCATAGGACAACACCAGAATATCTTGGGAGGAGGATTTAGCAAAGCCCACAGCTTGAGGGCAACGCTGATGGATTTCCTTATGGCATATAAGACACTGGACATCAGTGACATGGAAAAGTACACTGCCTGTGATGATGCAGAGGTTATGCCCGAGACATTTTTGAATTTTCATAACATTCCCAATGATTTTTCTCAGAACAAAACTGTCTCCAAACACATGGAGCTCGATTTCAAATTATGTTCAACGGAAAACAATAAAACCATCTTTTATGCAGACAGTCGCGAATATGAAGATGCAAATCAATTCTGCAAAGCAACGGGTGGCATTCTGACTGTTCCTGAAAGTGCCGAGGAAAACGCCCAGATTTTAGAGAAGGCAGCTCTTTTCGAGGACAAATGTGGTGGCGAATACAAACCAGATACGTTTTGGCTGGGAGCAAAATGGGAAAATGGACTTTGGGTTACTGAAAGTGATGTTGATCTTACCTTCCAAAATTTGAAAAGTCCGTTAGGAGCGAGCCTCAGCACCTGTGTGTCTATTGTAACAAAGGGTGCTTCTGTTCACATCCATTCTGGCAAATGGATATCCACGCCATGCCTTCAAGAAAGATGCTTTGCCTGCTCATACACGTCATATCCAATGGTCTTGCATCTTCGAGGTTTATGCAGGAGATCAATTTTGGATACGAAATACATTTTAGTAGTAGATGGAACCGGGATGATTTCATTCCTTGGATTTCGCAACTCTGAAATCAGCTATCATCAAGCAGAAAATGGCAGTCTTGGCTACTGGGAAATCTCAACTTCCCATGCTAGTGGGGCAACTGCTCGACTTCAGCGTCAGTCACCTAATCACTATCCAATTGGTAGAAACACTTGGGAATTTACGAGAGACGCTTGTGGGAACGGTGGAAAACATCTGCTGCTTACAGTCTGTGGTGATGAAGGATTTACATGCAAAAGTGGAGAGTGCATAAGTCGTGAATTCCGCTGTGATGTGGAAATAGACTGCGATGATGGCTCCGATGAAGAGGACTGTCTGCGGGTCATTTTTCCAAAAAATTATGACAATCAGAAAGTTGCTCCCAGGATGGACTACACTGTTCCTTCAGTACTCGGCATCAGTATGAATATGTTACTGATCAAAGAATTCGATGTGGCAAAATTCAGTTTTACAACTGAAGCAATAATCAAACTAACTTGGTATGATGAACGACTCACGTTTCTCAATCTACAAAAGACTCTCTGGAAAAATAAAGTTAGCGAACCTATCTGGACCCCACCAATTGAGTTCCTTGGTCATGGGAGGACATCCTGTGCTACTAAAGAAGAAAATGAAATAATCACGATCAAGAAACAAAGCGACGGACGCACTGACAGTAAAAAAGTTTATGAAGGTAAGAAAATGTACATTCACATTTAATCTTGCCGTTCTCAATGTCACGCCAATTTTGTGGTCTCTTGCATTAAATTATATCGGTGAAAAAAAAATGGCCAAAAATTTGACAAAATTGCACAAAAACTGCCTTTATCTAACAATAATTGGCAAAAAAACGGCCAAGAATTGGTAAAAATAAAAAAAACTGCAATTTCGATTGGTTACACAAAGTAACCTTAGTTAATCAGTTGATCTTATTTGGTCTTTGGTCATTAAAACAACAACATTCTAGAAATTTTGGTATATTACATATAATAATTAGCTGCAAATTTCGTACTGGTTACAGAATGTAATTCGCCAGAGTAGATCAGGATATAGTTTTTGGTCATCGAAATACATCGAAGTTTGACCTGTATCCTTTTCTGTCTTCCAGATCTTATGTTCAGTGGACGTGAAAACGCTCTTCAACTTACGCGAAAAGTCACCATTACATCAAACTGCCTCTTTAGGCTGTTCGCTTTTCCCTTTGACGAGCAGCACTGTTCTGTGGTATGGGAAAACTTAAGCATCTGAAGATTTTCTTCTTTATTTACCCATATTCTACCCAGACTCCATACAAGTTAAAAATCTTATCCGTGGCCTTCTTCTTCTTCTTATTATTATTACGTATTATTATTATTATTATTATTATTATTATTATTATTATTATTATTATTATTATTACTATTATTAAAAATCCTCATAGTAGCACGAGTCTTCAAAATGGAGAAACAAATCCACAGTTATGTTAATGTCGGGAATATATGTACATTTACATACATGTGGTTTGTTTCTCCATTATTATTATTATTATTATTATTATTATTATTATTATTATTATTATTATTATTATTATTATTATTATTATTGTCTATCACAGTCCTCCAATTCGACTGAGTGGTATTTATAGTCCTTACAGACCTTACAGACCTTACATCTTGTTCGGGTTGCCCCAGGTCCCTCAGTGTGAGGCACCTCTAATGTCTACCAGACAGTTTCTAGTGCATCTTCCGGTATATTTTGCATCTTCCAATCTTGGATGGTTTGGGATGCAGCTTAGATATTTGTCGAGCTTATTCTTAAACACATCTACGCTCACTCCTGATATATTCCTCAGATGAGCTGGCAACGCATTGAATAGACGCTGCATTGTCGATACTGGTGCGTAGTGGATTAATATCCTGTGTGCTTTCCTTATTTTTTCTGGTATAGTTTTGGGCACTATTAATCTACCTCTGCATGCTCTTTCTGATATTTTTAGCTCCATGATGTTTTCGGCAATTCCTTCTATCTGTTTCCATGCCTGAATTATCATGTAGCGTTCTCTTCTCCTTTCTAGAATATATAATTTTAAAGATTATAGTCTTTCCCAGTAGTCAAGATCCTTAACTTCTATTCTAGCTGTAAAGGACCTTTTTACACTCTCTATTTGTGCAATATCCTTTTGATAGTGTGGGTACCATATCATATTGCAATATTCAAGTGGACTACGAGCATACGTTTTATAAAGCATAATCATGTGTTCAGCTTTTCTTGTTTTGAAGTGCCATAACAACATTCCCATTTTTGCTTTACATTTTGCCAATAGAATTGCTATTTGATCGTTGCATAACATGTTCTTATTCAACATCACACCAAGGTCTTTAACTGCTTCCTTATTTGTGATTGTCTCATTATTAGGTCCCCTATATACATATAGCTTTCCTTCTCTATCTCCATAATTTATTGATTCAAATTCATCAGAGTTAAATATCACCCTATTTACCTCTGCCCAATCATATACTTTGTTAAGGTCTCTTTGTAGCGCGTTCCTATCTTCATCACAAGTAATTTCTCTACTTATTCTTGTGTCATCGGCGAAACTACTCACTACCTAGTCCTTAACATTACTGTCTAGGTCTGCAATTATAATAACAAACAGTAATGCAGCTAACACCGTACCTTGTTGCACACCGGATATTACCTTAGTTTCATCCGATTTCTCATCGTTTGCAATAACGATCTGTTTTCTGTTGTGCAAAAATTCTTTTAACCATCTTCCTACTTTGTCCACTATATTATGTTTTCCAATTTTATTCGCTAATATATTATGATCTACCTTGTCAAAAGATTTTGCAAAGTCTAGATAAACCAGATGTTTCATTTCCATTTTTCATATTTTTGTGTATGTTCTCACGGGGGACTAACAGTTGGGTTTGTGTACTTTTTCCAGGTACGAAACCATGTTTTCCTATATTAAACAAATTATTTTTTATTGAATGTTTCATAATATTTTTCTTCATTACCCTTTCATACACTTTCATAATAAGTGATGTTAGACTCACAGGTCTATAATTACTTGCCTCTAGTCTTGATCCACTTTTGAAAGTAGGGGTAATATATGCTAACTTGTGCTCATCATAAACCTTGCCTGTATCTACACTTTGTCTTAATAATATTGCAAGTGACTTTGTGATAGAATGAACTACTTTCTTTAACAAAATAGCGGGGACACCATCAGGTCCAGCTGCGGCTCCATTTTTAATTTCATTAATAGCCTGCACAATATCGGCTTCAATAATATCTATGTCTGATAAATATTCACTATTTTCATCCCTTATTTCTGTATTATTATCTTTATTATCAATTCTAGGGGTGAATTCTCTCTTATATCTTCCTGCAAATATGTTGCATATTTCCTTTTTTTTCATTCGTTTATCTCCCTTCAATTCTTAGAGGGCTTATTTCTATTCTTCTTTTATTCATCTTTTTCGCATACAAGTACAATAGTTTGGGGTTTTGCTTGATATTTACTATGGTTTTTTCTTCCAAATCCCATTTGTCATTTTCTTTTGATTGTATAATCTTTTGTTCTGCATCTTCTATCACTTTCCATGCATTTTTTTCTTTTGCAAGACCTTTTTTCCACTTTCTGATTTTTGGGAGCAAGATCCTTGTGTCTCTTGGTATGCATGACTGATGTTTACTTTTCTTTTTCAGTTTATATTTATCCACTATTTTCTCTAATATTTTATATTAGAAAAAATAGTGCGGGGTTCCGGGTTGCATCCTGCCACATTAGGAGTCCATCACTTTTCTTACTATGTGCGCCGTTTCTAGGATCACACTCTTCTGCATGAGTCCTGGAGATACTTCAGCCTCTAGTTTTCCCGGATTCCTTTTCAGGGATCTTGGGATTGTGCCTAGTGTTCCTATGATTATGGGTACAATTTCCACTGGCATAACCTATATCCTTCTTATTTCTATTTTCAGGTCCATTTCTTCCTCTGGTTTGCTTCTGTAGCTCCAGTCTCTGGTTGTTGGTTACTGTCGTTGTGGTGGTCAGTTGCTGGATGACGACCTCCAAGTACCTGACCGTCTTCCCCTTTAATTGGGCTGAATACCTGGCTGCCAGACGAAGTTCCTCTGTTGCCAGAGGTTCCATTTACGTCGTTGTCGTTTAATCTTTCATTTCTTTCCATCATTGCTGAGTTTTGCTATTTAACCCATCAGGAATAGGTACTCATTTACAGGTGAGTAGACTGAGGAATATTACGGTAAAGTTCCTTTCCCAAGGAATCAACGCAAACAAGAGACCATCCGTCGACGTAATGAACTAATGTGGTTTTATATTCATACCAGGAACATCAGTGCTCCTTTGAGAATATCTGCTAAATTCACGTTGCCTTTGCAATTTCATCTAGTAATGTTTCCGTCAAAATACGAGTTTTGTGTTCACACACACACACACACACACACACACACATATATATATATATATATATATATATATATATATATATATATATATATATATATATATATATATATATATATATATATATATATATATATATATATATATATATATATATATATATAATATATATATATATATATATATATATATATATACACAAAATACAGACTCTCGTGGACCACGAAAGTGTTTTATAAAAATACATGCGTATGCTATCTTTTAAACATGAAAGCTTCCAACAGCTTGAACAGATTGCTGGTGAACTGTTGAAAGCTTTCACGTTTGTGTCAGTGTGCACTGAAAAATCTACCACCGGTGACTTTACATGAGAGAGAGAGAGAGAGAGAGAGAGAGAGAGAGAGAGAGGTGGAAATTAAATATAGTTCATGTTATATTGCAGAAGCATTTGCACTTGCTCTTTAGACCAGTATTTGATAAAATGGGATGCATCTTTAGCTGAGCATTACACTAGTTCAGATTAAATTGATCTCGTACTATAGCTAAACCCTAGAAAAAGTTAAGTATATCTTAGTTTTTACCAGACCACTGAGCTGATTAACAGCTCTCCTAGAGCTGGCCCAAAGGATTAGATATTTACACGTGGCTTGGAACTAATTGGTCACCTAGCAACGGGACCTACAGCTTATTGTGGGATCCGAACCACATTATATCGAGAAATGAATTACTATCACCAGAAATAAATTTCTCTGATTCCGCGTTGGCCGAGCTGGGATTCGAACTTCGGACTACCGGATTGGCAACCGAGCGCGAAAACCACTCGTCCAGCGATGAACTCCAAACTCTAGAAGCAGTCAGTCCTGAATCAGTAGTTTTCCTATACCAAAAATGAGAATACTTACTCAAGGAATTAAATATGAATATTTACATAAATATTACATTTATTTCCTCACTTTCCCCTGCAACATCTACAATGCCTCTGTCGTCTATAATGTATACATATCTGTTTGGAAAAAGACAGAAGTAAACAAATTTTCTTGCAAATAAAGGGAAATCAGAGCCATGGCTTTAAGAATCATCAATTACCGACTATCCAATACATTATGGGAAACGATTTAGCATCATCACAGTCTGTCAAAGGAAAAATGCTATTTACAGTAATGTCCTTAACATTAAAGATTGACTTTGGGTGTGTTGTACAGGACAGATTATATACTGTAATTTCATCTTGAAGCCCTACTCCAATTTTTTTCCCAAGAGTTCAGATAATCTAGATATTTACAGGTGCTACATTTAAGACCAACTCTTTTCTTACAATAAGACACCCTTGCTTTAGAAAATTTCTTTAGTATTAACGAGGTTTACTGCTTAATAAATCGATTTCAGTAGGACAATAAACAGAAAAATTAAAAGATATTTTGTCTCTTTACGGCCATTCTATCTGGTATTTCTATTTACAAGCGTATGATTTATTAAAGGAATTCTGTTGTGGGTTTTATGGTAAAATGTTTTTCTTCATTTTTTGCCAATGATTTTCATGTAAGATGTCTGATACAATAAATAGCTTCAGTGCTTTCTCATGTAGCCAGATTTACAGTTTAACAGTTTCTTGACAAACATGCTAATCTATAAGAATCTCTAAGGCTGTGCCTGGTTGTAAACTAGCAGCTCACTCTATCCATATTTATCCTGGTTTACTAGCGCAGATACTAACATTAACTACCTTATTTTTCATCTTTACCAAGAGTTTATTTCAGGTGCAATATGTCATATAAGTGTTCTTATAGTTTCAAAACGTAGATAACCGGTATATTAGGATACAAGGAACGTCTCACTAATAATGCATCTGCAAATATTTGAAAAATGTTTTAAGACTATTTTCTATTAACAAAATTACCCAATATAAAAACAATTTCCGAATTCTATATTTCACTACAGATTATGAAACTGTCCTATCCACCTGAATACGTCATGCAATTTAACATTTCGGACGAAGGGCTACAATTCATGGGGGAAAGGAACCTCCTCCAGTATTACCTGAAGGAAGAGCATATGAAAAACCAGTCGATAGTAAGTGATAAAACTGACTTATGTTTGTTTGTTTGTATGGTGTTTTCACGTTACATGGAACCAGTGGTTATTCAGCAACGGGACCAACGGCTTTACGTGACTTCCGAACCACGTCGAGAGTGAACTTCCATCATCAGACATACACATCTCTAACACATCAATGGAATGCCAGAGAATCGAACTCGCGGCCTCCGAGGTGGCAGGTCAAGACCATACCGATCACGCCACTGAGGCGCTTAAAACTGACTTATGTTTTAGTCATTTTCCAATATTTATCGGTCGCAAGACTTGTAGGATGACGGGGTGTATTATAACGAATTGTGTTACCATGAACGACGTATAATCTAAGTAAACACTACAGTCTCCGTTGACCAGCATCAAAATTTCACGACCTTTGAATAGACAAGAAAGTTGTGTTCCAGGACAGATGAGGTTCGTCCGTAAAAGTTGATTTTACATTAGTTTTTGATAAGCCACAAACACTAAGCCGTAAGATAAATGCATTTTCCTAATAAGAAACGTTACCCATCTTAATTTTATTCCCTATTTTCGCAAACAAGTATATGACTCGTGAAATAAAACATGCCAATCCTGTAAATTAAGTAAATAGTCATTTATCAGTCGTGATTGCTCACTATTGAAACTATGTAAATGATTTCAAACTCATCAAGCCTTGAGATTGAGTCCCTTTTTTTTTTTTTTTTTTTTTTTTTTTTTTTTTTTTTTTTTTAGTATTTCTGGGATTAGCTTAGGGTAAGAGCATGTTGACTTTTTATTTTATTTTTTTATAAATAGCTACATGCTCTCTGCTATTGATAACAATGTACATTCTTTTAATACCATGAAGTTGCAGTTTCCTGTGGTGTCGTACATAAAGCTACCATTTCCATAAAGCAGTGGAGCTATGTATGAATTAATGTCAATCAGGTTTTTATTTATAGATGCCTATTGTTTAATCGCGTTATTTGTGACGTCTTGAAGTGAAGTCCCACACTAACTAAAGTCTCCAGGCTGGGAAAGACATCCTATTGGCTTGTCTGATAACAATCACAGAATAGAAAACTGTTACGGTAAACAATTACGCCAATATTTCTATTTTAAATTCCAAGTTATGATGATTTCAACCATATGATAAACCTCATATTCTAAAGACAACTCCTTCATTTCAGGATGAGTATAGCAGCGTCCACGTCCGCCTCGTTTTCTCCAACCTGACAACCTACTTCCTCACGTCTACGTATTTTCCAACATTTATTCTACTTATTATTGGCTACATGTCTTTCTTCTTCTCTGTGGATGACTTCAACGACAGAATCATGGTAGCTCTCACTGCACTTCTGGTCGAAGCTGCTTTCTTCGCTCAGGTAAAATAACAGTCAAGAGCTAAAAGTTATGTTGAAGATCCTGGGAATGAAAGAATGATTTGAATTCTTGAAGTTGTCTTGATTAGCAGGCTCTATATTGTTAATGTTCGACAGCATTTGTCAGTGTAAACTAGTACAGGTAAGTTATATACATTGATTACAAAACAGCTTGCTAATTCATGCAGGATTTGGAGGTGTACGCTTCATACACAAAAGATTAATACTCACAATTGATAGTTATAGAATTCATATACATCACAAGAAAATGCAAGTGTAATAGCACATACATACATATGTATACATGCATTAATGATTTAAGCCACAAATATCAGTCAATTTGGAATTCACTTTACCATGGGAATAACGTACATACATAATATTAAATTATATATGTATATAAACACGCTAATAAATCAGATTGAATAAATACATGAATCAATACCTGTAATAAGTCGAAGACTAATGTATGCTGTCATGACATTGGTTTGCTAAGCTCGCGATTTCCATAATGCAAAAACATTAAAATTATTTTGAGGTTCGGCTGAAATTTGGTCTTCCATTGAAATTTATTTATTCTTGGATTTAAATATACCAGATGATTTTTAATCTGATCTTGTCAATGGAAGGTGTAGCTCCGTGGTACTGCAGGTAGCCAAAGCAAAGACTTAATTATATCAGTTACCATTACCTTGATAAGTAAATTGCTCCCAGCCACAAGGCAAGCTATTGTCCTGAGATTTCAAACGATTCTATGTAATAAATAGTTAGGATTTATTTCTAAAAAACTGGACTGTAACAGCCATTCACTTTATTTGTCTTTTTCCTTACATAGACAAGTGACTCAGTGCCACAGACTGCTTACCTAAAGCTGGTCGACATCTGGTTTGTGTTCTGCATCGCCTTCCTGTTCTTGATAATGGTTATCCTCGTAATTATCAACGTGCTGATAGTAAGTCTAATTTCATAAAGTACTGTGACGCATTACGTCATAAATACATTCTGTTATATTACTTCATTTTTTCTAAGATTAATTCATGGTATCACTCAAACACAAGGTAAATATACTGTTATTTACCTGCATAATTACACGCTATCATATTATCGGTGCCTGGATGAGATTCAGGCTTAACTGCCCGCCATCTTGTTGCCTATCTTAGGATGTAAGAGTTCGTAATATATCAACAGATTTATTTCTCTGTATAATGTTTCCTGTGACGAATTCACAATAATCAAAATGACTGATAAAACACTGGCACTTTTCAAAGCTTCTGCTCCTTTCCCAGGGCATCGAACAAGAGCCGCAAACAATCCTACACGAGAAGATTTTCAACGTTCGCCTGGCTGCAGTCTTCCCGCAAGATCCTTATGCAGTAAGTGGAGAAGAAAAAGAAGAGACAGCCAAGAGCAAGAAGCGCTTCATTACCTCGTCAAGTCTCAATACCTTCGGAAAGATCTTCTTCCCGTGTCTAGGCCTTTTGTTCGTGGTGATATACTTCGTTTATGCCATGACTTACAATATGAATTGAAGTGGTTTCTCGTCTGTAGAGGAAAGAGTCCAAATTCTGGGGTTAGATTCATCTTACCACTCGCGGTGACTTTTCCCACGAAATTTGCCATCATCCAGTTTTTACGAGTGCTAGGATATTGGTCATTCTCGTGGAATGGAAGCTAAAACAGATGGCGTTTAGTGTATCTCGGTACACTGTAAAATATAATACCTAACTCCTTGTTCGAATCTACACCCTATTTCCTCCGTTGGCTCTTGAGCCTCAGTGTGACTCACTGCCCATAGCACCAGACCTTTCCCTCGTCACTGCTTTTAGTTCCTCAGGCACGCCAATACGATAAGATCTCTTGATCTTTCTGTCTCCCTAAAGTACAACATCAAATGTGAGGACGAATGAAACGAATTGGTAATTGCCAAAGGACTGGTTAAAATGAAATAGACAAATTCAGAAAGCAGGCAGCAATGTTCTAGATATCTGGGCATTTTCTGAACAACTTTGTCATTAATATCTTACGTGTAATGAATCATGACGAGTTTTCACAAACTGCAAAATGCATTTCATCTGTTAACATTTTAAACTTCGAAAAGTTATCGTATATCTTATATATACTCTTAAATCGACATAACCACATATCGCCGTTTACCTGGTACGTGACACGAACGATTGTGTATAGCACTCAAACTCTGGATCTCTTTCAATTCACCAGTGTTCCATTTTGCCTCATGGCATTCTACTATTTGAATGGTGTGTATGCCATCAACTTAATGAGAAATCACTTTAGTATTCTACTTCATCTACTTTTCACTACACGACTTTTGACACGGCTGGTACATTTCTATGAGGGCCTCTTGAGGTCCATGTGAGTTTCCATGGTCCATGTGAGGCAACATATGTGAATTAATAGATTTCCACAAAAGAAATAATTTCCATGCGCTTTGATTATACATTATTGTATTTACAGAATTACCCTGGTAAATAATTCACTAGCAGGTCTACGCAGCGCATACTGATATTGATATGGACAAAGACCTATGTTAACTATTTCTTTCCACATTTGACTGCACGAAGCATTTCCTGACTACAGCTAATATAAATACAAGGACTCATAATGTAGTTTTAGTTATTAATCCCTTCCCGCATTGATAAGTTTTATAATAATCATACAAATTACCATTTAAATCGGAAGATGTTGTATGTATATATATATATATATATATATATATATATATATATATATATATATATATATATATATTCATATTACATACATCGAGCTACAATGTCCTTTAATATCTACTTCGCTCTACCTCGGAATTAATATATTTTCATATATGCTTAACCGAAGATGGAATTTTTTTCACGATAATAGATTTGCCTGGTCCCGGGCGCGAACCCAAGAAACATTCAAATCCAGGAACGTCAGTGAAACTTTTACCTACTCCACCACCGCGAGAGGTGGTGGGGTAGGTAAAAGCTTCACAGACGTTCCTGGATTTGAATGTCATCTTGGGTCCGCGGCCGGGACAGGCAAATTTATTATCGTGAAAAAAATTCCCTTTCGGTTAAGCATATATGAAAATATACTAATTCCGAGGCAGAGCGCACTAGATATTAAAGGACTTTATAGCTCGATGTGTGTGTGTGTATATATATATATATATATATATATATATATATATATATATATATATATATATATATATATATATATATTCTTAAAAAATCACTGTAGATGCACGTGACTTCATAAATATGCGAATACCACAGGAAAATAATAGTCAGAAATCCAAGCGCTTTCGTCTTTACTCAGACATTGTCAAGGAGTTAATGAAGTACAATTGGAGATAAAGGTCTCAGGTACAAAACAAGACCAAGAATACCAGATGGTTAATTGTCAAAAGGGTAAAAATTAAAAGAGATAATCCAGGATTATCGGATATCACATGGTCACAAACCTAACCGAAACTACAAAGTATCTTTACAATCCAAAACATGTAAAAACTGAATATATTAATTTTGTTGCTTATATTTATCTACAACTTTTTCCATAATGAAAGCATCAAGTTTAAATAAACCAAGACTTAAATTTAGAACATTTCTGTTATTTGACTTGATGAAACAAGATTCAATGATATTCCTTTTAACTGCGTCATTACATGGGATTAAGACTCTTGCTTGACTCCAGTTAATAGGATGGTCTAAATCTCTCATATGTACGAATAATGCTTTCGATATTTGCCCAGTTCTCACAGAATGCTGATGTTGCTTGAGACGTTGTGAAAGAGATTTACCGGTGTGTCCGTAATAGACTTTATCACACTTTATGCAAGGAATTTCATATATGCAGCCTGGAAGATCTTTAGGAGAATTTTTTATTATTAAACTCTTGACATTAATATTACTGAAAATAACATTTATGTTAAATAGCTTTAAAATTCTAGGAATATCTAAAAACCTTTCATCATAGGGTAATTTTAGAATGTTATGCTTACTAAATTCAAGTTTGTCATTAGTTGAATAAAATGTTTTTCTAGTTCTTTTCCATGCCACATCTATAAAAGCCCTTGGGTATTTAAGTTTCAATGCAATATCATAAATAGTTTTAATTTCAGCATCAATAAACTGTGGGCTACAGACACGTAAAGCCCTTAGGAACATCCCAGAAAAAACAGAGAATTTAACATTTTGATGGAGTAGTAATGAACAAAAGAGGCAATGTTAGTTGATTTTCGAAAGACTGAAAAGGTGAAATTTCTATCATTTCTTTGGGCAGTTACATCAAGAAAATTCAAATTACAATTTCTTTCTTCCTCTACAGTAAATTTTATAGAAGGAACTAAATTATTGAGATTATTAATCTCAATAATTTAGTCTCTTCTATAAAATTTTAAATCTATTTAACATAAATTTTATTTTCATTAATATTAATGCTAAGAGTTTAATAATAAAAAATTCTCCTAAAGATCTTCCGGGCTGCATATATGAAATTCCTTGCATAAAGTGTGATAAAGTCTATTACGGACACACCGGTAAATCTCTTTCACAACGTCTCAAGCAACATCAGCATTCTGTGAGAACTGGGCAAATATCGAAAGCATTATTCGTACATATGAGAGATTTAGACCATCCTATTAACTGGAGTCAAGCAAGAGCCTTAATCCCATGTAATGACACAGTTAAAAGGAATATCATTGAATCTTGTTTCATCAAGTCAAATAACAGAAATGTTCTAAATTTAAGTCTTGGTTTATTTAAACTTGATGCTTTCATTATGGAAAAAGTTGTAGATAAATATAAGCAACAAAATTAATATATTCAGTTTTTACATGTTTTGGACTGTAAAGATACTTTGTAGTTTCGGTTAGGTTTGTGACCATGTGATATCCGATAATCCTGGATTATCTCTTTTAATTTTTACCCTTTTGACAATTAACCATCTGGTATTCTTGGTCTTGTTTTGTACCTGAGACCTTTATCTCCAATTGTACTTCATTAACTCCTTGACAATGTCTGAGTAAAGACGAAAGCGCTTGGATTTCTGACTATTATTTTCCTGTGGTATTTGTTTATATATATTATATATATATATATATATGTATATTTATATATATATATATATATATATATATATATATATATATATATATATATATATATATATGTGTGTGTGTGACAGGAGTGCACAGAGGACATAGGTGGCCGAGCCATCTTACAAGTGTGTAATGTTAAGTGAAATCACATATGTCTTGCTTGGAGACAAGCTGAGCTGTAAGGGCAGCTTACTTGAGCGAAGGAATTTGAGTACGCAAGCAGTTTAACCGAGAGATCACTCACCCTGTCGTCAAGCATGTACATTCGTTTGTACGGATGTTACAGGCCTAATAGTCCAAGGCACTTGCGAAAGCCACATTCTTTTTGGTGAACACAAAGAGGTCAGGTGGTACACGCCGAGTGTCGGGAGAGAAAGCCCCATCGTAAAGGTATGACGCATATTTTGTAATACTTAGAAAACCATTACCTTTGAAAAGAGAGGGATGTATGAAATACTCTCTTTACGTGAATACTTTGAAAAGAGTGATATGTGAAGTGTATCTTTTATCCATTATTATCTTTATTACAGCTGGGTCCTATTCCATGGGTAATTTAGAGACGGGAATCTCTAACCTGACTAATATGATGAACTTATTGACATTTTGGGTCTGGGAGTGAATTCTTAGTCAGGAGGGTAAAATGTTAACTTTCTTGTTTCTTTATGGGCAGATTTGGGTTTCCTGTCATTATGACTTGTTAATCATTTTGTTCTATTTTATATGCAACTGCTTTGGGTAATAAATAGTATATTTTTATACTTACGAGATCTTAATAGCCTAACGACATGGTTGCAGATAGGGGGCACCATTGACAGCAGGTAAGGGTTTCCAATTTGTGCAGTTTAATAAAAAGGGAGGGGGTAAAAGTTTAGGGTTATTTATATTAATATATAATTATATATTTAATTATTATATATATAATTTATATTATATATATATATATTATATATATATATATATATATTTATTATACTATATATATATATATCATATATATATATATATATATTATATATATATATATAATAATATATATAAATTAATATATATATATAATAAAGATAGATATATATATTAGTATATATATACATCTACGTATATATTATAAATAGTATATTATATATATAAAATTATTTTTATTAAAATACATCTTGAATTCAGCCTTGTCCCTAATTTTAAGGATATTACTATTAAGGATTTTGTTATGTATATCTTAAGTTTCAAGTGAAGTGTTTGGTGATGGTTTTGCGCCTCCTCCCCGCTTGTTATGGATGGCGCCTTCCTGAGCGTGGCAGGATATCCTCTCCGAAAATCGCATAGTTGTTTTACCAATGTAAGCGCCGGGGCATTCCCGGACAGGGCATTTGTATTGGTAGACAACGTTAGTTTTCTTGAGAGGGTCCTGGACACTCGCTCTCGTGTGTTACGGAGCGAGAGAGATACAAACGCACTGCATTCAGCGCCTTCATCAAGAGAGCTCTCTCACTCTGCTCTTCGTGGAAGGACACACACACTGAATTAAAACGTGTTGCCCAAGTTTTAATTAACAACGGGTATTCCAACCGGGACGTCCCAAAAGCCATTCGCAGAAACATCGATAAGTGGTACCAGCAGGAGCTTCGCCCTGCCTCCCTTGAAGACGTCACTCTCTTTTATAAGGGAGTATTTCACAAGAAATACAAAGAGGACGAGCGAGCTCTTCGTAACATCATCGAAAGGAACGTCTCCCTCACGGACCCTGCGAAAAAAGTGAAATTGATCATTTACTACAAAAGCAAGAAGATCAGTGGCCTGATTATGAAAAACAATCCAGCCCCCGTGATGCAGGCCTCTCTCAAGAAAACTAACGTTGTCTACAATACAAATGCCCCGTCCGGGAATGCCCTGGCGCTTACATTGGCATGACAACTATGCGATTTTCGGAGAGGATATCCTGCCACCCTCAGGAAGGCGCCATCCATAACAATGCTAAAAACGTCCACAATACCAGGATAACTCGAAAGGACATTATTCCTAATATCGGAATTATCGATGAGGCGGCAGACCACCGTCGCCTCTGCCTCTTGGAGGCCCTACACATCGGGAAGGAGAGACCCAGCCTCAACACCACTCAAGAGGCTTCACTCCTCCCGATGGTGGCGCGTAGGGCGCCGCCCGCCAGCACCATTGAGCCGTTTGAAAGGACCAATCAGGTACCCCTGCTCAATACTCCGCTCCCAGTCTCCAGCATCCGCACGCGAAGAGCAGTGCGAGCTTCCACCTCTGCAAGATGGCTTGACTCAGGGACTTAATCCTCTGTACAGCCAATGAAAACGCAGCGCTCATCAGACAGATCATATGGGACACAATAAATACCGTCGAACGACAGTTCACGCTCACCTTTCCTTGAAAACGAACCTCCAGAAGCTCCAGCAACTGCAGCAGCAGTGGCTGCCCAAGACTTCAAAGGAAGCTGGAGGCTATCCAACAATGCCTCCATACTACAAGCGGAACTAATGGCAATCTTAAAAGCCTTAGAAAATTCCAATTTAAAAGGACACACAACAGTGCATATTGACTCCAAAGGAGCAATACTCGAAATCAAAGCGACAAATCCCAAAGAAAATGTGACACTGATAACAGCCATAAAATCAGTGGCCAAGTCACATCAAGCTGCTGGCAGGAGAGTCACACTAAACTGGATACCCAGCCATGTGGGAATCCAGGGAAATGAAGAAGCTGACATCCTTGCCAAAAGTGCCCTCAGCTGCAGTACAGTAAGCATAAAAGTGCAACCATCCATAACACACCTAAAGGAAATGGCTAAAAGCTATGCCAAACTCCAAGAAGAGAGTGAAGTACGACGTCACTATCTACAAGATTCACGAACGTCCTAGTGGTATGTGGATGTCCCAAATCTAACGCCGCATGACATCACAAAACAAACCACTAGAAAACTCTCAGTCATCACACACAGATTAAGGCTAGGATACCTGTGCACATGGCAAATGATAGGTAAAGAGGGCAGGCTATGTCAGTACTGTGACCGAGAGGCAATCCAGCCCCTCGAACACTACCTACTAGACTGCCCAGAGACACAGTCTCTCAGGTCGAACCTGACTGAAATTGAGCTGACATCGGCACAGATCACCAGACACATCCTAAATAACATAGGGACACATGGGAATCTCTTAATGTCTCACCCACCTCCCAGGTAAAAAGACGAATCACACGGCATTTCTCCATAGACACATGGGAATCTCCTATTGTCTTGCAAACATAAAACCAACGATAGCTACACAATGCACAAACCCTCTACTTCACTGTTTGCGAAGGGAGTCATAAACATCTTTGGGAGCATATGTATAAGTGTGAGTATGCATGAACATGTATATATACTATAATACTTGCTTAATGTTGGTTTGATATATATTGCAATATTTTCAGATGCTACACACATATTGTGCCTAAAATGTTTATAGGTAACTCCCCCCCCTTTTTTTTACCTCCTTTCCCTCAAGCTAAAACTCGCTTCCATCATCTTACTCAGCACTCTCCAGCTAGGCTGAGTCTCACTGCTATAAAACTTTCTCTCCTACTGATGGGTACCGTAAGGTTCAAAGGGGTTGCAATCCTGCCTGTCACCCTATCTCCTTTCTACAACTAACCGCCAAAGCACTGTTTTTGTATCTTTACAGATATTCCAGTTACGGGCTGCTCTAGGAGCAAGAGCCCGTGCCAGCACAAGGCTGGCTTAATCTTCAACAACAACAAGTTCACGCTCACCTTTCCTTGAAAATGAACCGATGATACGGTTGGGTTGGAATTCCGTTACGCCCTTAGACAACGTCCAAACTTAAGATTTGTAACCCTTACGGAGCGACCCATAACGCCACTTTTGTTATCTTATCAAGAAATTAGTTATTTTTTTTGAAAAACATTTCTTTACCAAGATATGAAACAAATCGGCCAGTTATTAGCAAAATATCAGCCCTGATGAGAAGAGAATAATAAGAAGAATTGAAAAGACCATATATGAAATCAATTCCACTGATGCTGCAATCATCTTTAACAAAACATGTTTGAGAGAGAGTCTCCTACCTTCAAATAATAATAATAATAATAATAATAATAATAATAATAATAATAATAATAATAATAATAATAATAATTACTGGTATCTGCAAGGGAGTTAAATTCTGTATTTTCAAAACACAGGTGCATTGTATTGAAGACAATATAATACACCAGTGTTTTGGAATTTTCATGGTCCATGTGAAGCACATATGTTATGTTAAAATTACAGATTTCAAAGATTCAACTACATGACTTAGAGGACCATTCCATAATGTGGTCACAGCTTGTACACAACGTCTAGTAAACTGCGTCGTACTGAACCTCAGAGGGGAAATGAAAAGGCTGCTGGAGTTAAGCCCATATCTAAGACTACGTAATGCATCCTATATCTAGAAGATCTGAATGCAAAAGGAAATCAGACTTATCAAAAAGAATCCGTAATGCACGTACAATAACCTAAACGAACAATGGTGTTGGAGAGTAATACTAAAAAACTGGAACAATAAATTTCAGAAAAAAAAAACTGGAACGATGAATTTCAGAAAAAAACGGGAACATAAATTTTATATATATATATATATTTTATATATATATATATATATATATATATAAAATGCCCACAAGGGAAATGAAAAATAAGTGGTTGACAGACAAAAGCAAATGAGCTCCAATCCTTCTTTGACAGAAATGAATGAGAAGCCTTTTTCAGTGGATGAAAACTAATATTTGGGCCAGCTCCGAGGGCTAGCAGCCTTACGTATCAAGACGGCACTCGGACTCCTTAAAAACAGTAAATGAAATCCTGTGTCGTTGGAAAGAACATTTTTTGAAGAACTACTTAATAAGAGACTGTGATAGGACGAGGATGTACTGCAACAACTCCCTCGTCGACCTCATAGATGGAATTTTATCAACACAATGGTATAAGAAAAAGGGGACCAATCAGTTTGGGTAGGAAAATTACAGAGGAATTACCCTCCTGTCAGTAGCTGGAAAGGTCTTAGCAAGAATTCTTACAAGAAGACTAACACCTCTAGCTAAGAAGATCCTACCCGAGTCTCAGTGTGGTTTCAGACCTGCTCGTGGTACAACTGACTTGGTTTTCTCGGCGAGGCAGTTGCAAGAAAATGTCGAGAACAAAAAACAAAACCCCATTACATGGGATTCATTGACCTGACTAAAAGCTTTTGACAGTGTCAAGCGTGAGCTGCTCTGGGGAGATCTATCTAGATATGGATGCCCACCAAATTCATAAAGATCCTGAGGCTACTACATGATAATATGTCAGTGACTGTAATATATAAGTATATATATATATATATATATATATATATATATATATATATATATATATTATAAAGTAATAAGTTGACGTAAAGTGAAACTGAACCAGATAAATGATTTATTTTCTCAGATGAATGATTTATTTTCTCAATCACAAAATAAACAGAATTTTATTCTGGAAGCTACCTATACTCTGTTTTTTTTCCATCTGTCCACCGCCTGTGGTGTTTGCGCAAACCACTTTTCAGTTGCAAATGTACACCCAGATATCCTTTTATTTACCTAGAACTTACACATAGCGTAGCTATTTAAAGCCCGGGACGCAGTGTTATTATGCGCGACCATCACAGGCGGATGGACAGATGGAAAAAACAGAGTATTAGGGTGGGCAAACCACTGCCCAACAATGCTCATCTCCACTTAATACCGTTGTATAGCAAAGCGCGACTTTTTAATGACATAAATCTCTGTTTCCATTTCCAGAGAGGGATTGAAGACCCGACGTCCATCTCATGGTATCCACTTCAATAACTGGTTTTCTAATCCATTAACAATTCTATTTCAGGCCGAAGTTTCTACATTCAATTCTGCATTTCACAGAGGTAAGTAAAACTATCAGAAATCAATAGAAATAAAAAGCCAGATCGTTTAAACACAAGATCCCGCAGCCTAGTTTAATCACTGGGGTCTGTTTTCTGGACTGTATTACGTTTCGTTTCGAAAATGCTCTTTCGTCATGTGATAATATCAGATTGATCGTGTAATCAATGGAAAGTCAAAAATGTATTACGAGGCTGTAATACGACACGAGACGCTTCTATGATACGGTGCTTAGGTGATTGAATTCAAATGTTGAAAGGCTGCGGTTAGAATGACCCCAGGAAAACTATCTTAACAGCAGTGGCTCGAGCACTTTAGGCCTAGCTAATTAGCTATTTTACCACGCTTTGTTATCTCTAATAATATTTTCTATCTTTTCAACCTGATAATCCACATTCATTACACAGTCAATAAGAATGAAGTTAATAAAATTGACTTAATAGCTGTTCGTACACCAGCCTCGCTTTTCACCACTGCTAACTATTCTAGAGCTTATCTCTTCTAATATTTCCTACTATTTCAACCTCCTATACTCCACATATACTACACAGTGTATCGGTTGAGTATAGAAGTCTGAAAGGGTAGGCAATTCACCCAACACATCACTTCTATTAAAACTGACTAAACCATCACATGAAAATTTCAGTGATTTGCAATTAATTTTTTTTTTTTTGGCCATACATATGTAAAGTTCCTCTTACTTTCCGCACTTCCCGTCTTCTTTGATGCATCTCTGGTTACTTCTAAGCATAATCCAAAACATGTACTTTTAAATGTGTTTCAAGACAGCTTCTTCTTTTATTTTCCAGCATCTGTTTTATTCCCCATTTTCTTTGTCTTCCATTGACCACCATAATCTCGCTCTTTCTGACATTTCCTGCCAGTTTTTTTTTTCTCTCTCTGCTGGTCTGTAAAACATTTTCACCATATGTAAATTTTCTGACTACCGCCGTCTAATACTGCGCCATTCGCTGACAAACAAGAATCACTACACGATTCATTCGCAATTTCTCCGAAGACCACAAATGTTCAACAGCAACTCCTGTCTTTTTCCTTTCTTTCTTTCAGCCAGTGTAAAAAATGTTGAACGGCTGAGGGAAAATAGGGCATAGTCCCTTTTTAATCTAAGACTCACTTTTACACCAAACTAATTACCCTTCCATCTACCTATTCAAGTATAAAAGTTCCTTATCATCCTCAATACGCTTAAAACTTTGAAGAAATAACCACCTTACCAGAGAACCTCATGAATCCTAAAATCCCTCCAGATTACACCTCCATTATGTCCTAAGTTCACTCTGGGTCTAAAATGTTTCTACACAAAAGTATCGTAATAGACAATTGATGCACACACACACACACACACACACACACACACACATACACCTCGTCCTCATCTGAATTCAAATTTTTTCCTCCCTCGTATCAGAATTTCACTTTTTACACCCTTTCGTAAAATTTACCAAGTTTTTCAGTCTCTTCTACCACCACCTCTTTAATAAAGAAATAATCATTTTCCTCAATTTTTTTCCCTACAATCTTTTCTTCATCCAGGTTTATCTAACCTAAGCAGTGCACACAATTCATTATATTCTCACTGTCAGACCACCTTCCATTTTCACTCTTGTTTCAGCCAAGTAATAGTCACATGTACTTAAAGCTACTATTTTTATTCACCCATTCGTTCTTCAGTCTACTTTGTATGGGTGAAATCTAACAAAGTAACTTCCTCAATCTCATTCGTTCACTTC
>NC_061095.1:23640330-23660330 GCF_015104395.2 Macrobrachium nipponense | reverse complement strand
ACTTACTATCAGCACGTTGATAATTACGAGGATAACTATTACCAAGAACAGGAAGGCGATGCAGAACACAAACCAGATGTCGACCAGCTTTAGGTAAGCAGTCTGTGGCACTGAGTCACTTGTCTATGTAAGGAAAAAGACAAATAAAGTGAATGGCAGTTACATTCCAGTTTTTTAGAAATAAATCCTAACTATTTATTACATGGAATCGTTTGAAATCTCAGGACAATAGCTTGCCTTGTGGCTGGGAGCAATTTACTTATCAAGGTAATGGTAACTTTGATATAATTAAGTCTTTACTTTGGCTACCTTCAGCCATAGGTTCATTGCAGTACCACGGAGCTACACCTTCCATTGACAAGATCAGATTAAAAATCAGCTGGTATATTTAAATCCAAGAATAAATAAATTTCAATGGAAGACCAAATTTAAATGCCTCTATTTGCATTTTTTCAGCCGAACCTCAAAATAATTTTAATGTTTTTGTATTATGGAAATCGCGAGCTTAGCAAACCAATGTCATGACAGCATACATTAGTCATCGACTTATTACAGGTATAGATTCATGTATTTATTCAATCTGATTTATTACCGTGTTTATATACATATATAATTTAGTATTTTGTATGTACGTTATTCCCATGACTGATATTTGTGGCTTAAGTTATTAATGTATGTATACATATGTATGTATGTGCTATTACACTTGCATTTTCTTGTGATGTATATGAATGCTATAACTATCAATTGTAAGCGAGTATTAAATTTCAGTTGCACGTCTGGATTTGAACTGTATCTTTTGTGTATGAAGCGTAAACCTCCAAATCCTGCATGAATTAGCAAGCTGTTTTGTAATCAATGTATATAACTTACCTGTACTAGTTTACACTGACAAATGCTGTCGAACATTAACAATATAGAGCCTGATAATCAAGACAACTTCAAGAATTCCAATCATTCTTTCATTCCCAGGATCTTCAAGATAACTTTTAGCTCTTGACTGTTACCTTACCTGAGCGAAGAAAGCAGCTTCGACCAGAAGTGCAGTGAGAGCTACCATGATTCTGTCGTTGAAGTCATCCACAGGGAAGAAGAAAGACATGTAGCCAATAATAAGTAGAATAAATGTTGGAAAATACGTAGACGTGAGGAAGTAGGTTGTGAGGTTGGAGAAAACGAGGCGGACGTGGACGCTGCTATACTCATCCTGAAATGAAGGAGTTGTCTTTAGAATATGAGGTTTATCATATGGTTGAAATCATCATAACTTGGAATTTAAAATAGAAATATTGGCGTAATTGTTTACCGTAACAGTTTTGTATATAGGTGATTGTTGTCAGACAAGCCAATAGGATGTCTTTCCCAGCCTGGAGGCTTTAGTTAGTGTGGCCCTTCACTTCAAGACGTCACAAATAACGCGATTAAACAATAGGCATCTATAAATAAAAACCTGATTGACATTAATTCATACATAGCTCCACTGCTTTATGGAAATGATAGCTTTATGTACGACACCACAGGAAACTGCTAACTTCAAAGTATTAAAAGAATGTAAGTTGTTATCAATAGCAGAGAGCATGTAGCTATTCATAAAAAAAATAGAAAGTCAACATGCTCTTACCCTAAGCTAATCCCAGAAATACTAAAAAAAAAAAAATACAAAAAAAAGTTACTCAATCTCAAGGCTTGATGAGTTTGAAATCATTTACATAGTTTCAATAGTGAGCAATCACGACTGATAAATGACTATTTACTTAATTTACAGGGATTGGCATTTTTTATTTCACGAGTCATATACTTGTTTGCGAAAATAGGAAATAAAATTAAGATGGGTAACGTTTCTTATTAGGAAAATGTATTTATCTTACGGCTTAGTGTTTGTGGCTTATCAAAAACTAAAATAAATTCAACTTTTACGGACGAACCTCGTCTGTCCTGGAACACAACTTTCTTGTCTATTCAAAGATCGTGAAATTTTGATGCTGGTCAACGAAGACTGTAGTGTTTACTTAGATTATACGTCGTTCATGGTAACACAATTCGTTATAATACACCTCGTCATCCTACAAGTCTTACGACCGATAAATATTGGAAAATGACTAAAACATAAGTCAGTTTTAAGCGCCTCAGTGGCATGATCGGTATGGTTTTGACCTGCCACCTCGGTGGCCGCGAGTTCGATTCTCGGGCATTCCATTGATGTGTTAGAGATGTGTATGTCTGATGATGGAAGTTCACTCTCGACGTGGTTCAGAAGTCACGTAAAGCCGTTGGTCCCGTTGCTGAATAACCACTGGTTCCATGCAACGTAAAAACACCATACAAACAAACAAACATAAGTCAGTTTTACCACTTACTATCGACTGGTTTTTCATATGCTCTTCCTTCAGGTAATACTGGAGGAGGTTCCTTTCCCCCATGAATTGTAGCCCTTCGTCCGAAATGTTAAATTGCATGACGTATTCAGGTGGATAGGACAGTTTCATAATCTGTAGTGAAATATAGAATTCGGAAATTGTTTTTATATTGGGTAATTTTTTTATTAGAAAATAGTCTTAAAACATTTTTCAAATATTTGCAGATGCATTATTAGTGAGACGTTCCTTGTATCCTAATATACCGGTTATCTACGTTTTGAAACTATAAGAACACTTATGTGACATATTGCACCTGAAATAAACTCTTGATAAAGATGAAAAATAAGGTAGTTAATGTTAGTATCTGCGCTAGTAAACCAGGATATTAATATGGATAGAGTGAGCTGCTAGTTTACAACCAGGCACAGCCTTAGAGATTCTTATAGATTAGCATGTTCGTCAAGTAACTGTTAAACTGTAAATCTGGCTACATGAGAAAGGACTGAAGCTATTTATTGTATCAGACATCTTACATGAAAATCATTGGCAAAAAATGAAGACAACATTTTACGATAAAACCCACAACAGAATTTCTTTAACAAATCATTCGCTTGTAAATAGATAAGTATACCAGGTAGAATGGCCGTAAAGAGACAAAATATCTTTTAATTTTTCTGTATATTGTGATACTGAAATCGATTTATTGAGCAGTAAACCTCGTTAATACTAAAGTAATTTTCTAAAGCAAGAGTGTCTTATTGTTGGTCTTAAATGTAACACCTGTAAATATCTTGGAAAAAAATTGGAATAGGGCTGTAAGATGAAATTACAATATATAATCTGTCCTGTACAACACACCCAAAGTCAATCTTTAATGTTAAGGACATAACTGTCAATAGCATTTTTCCTTTGACAGACTGTGATGATGCTAAATCGTTTCCCATAATGTATTGGATATTCGGTAATTGATGATTCTTAAAGCCATGTCTTTTATTTCCCTTTATTTGCATAAAAATTTGTATACTTCAGTCTTTTCCCTATAGATACCTATACATTATATATGACACAGGTTTTGTAGATGTTGCAGGGGAAAGTGAGGAAATAAATGTAATATTTATGGAAATATTTATCTTTGATTCCTTGCGTAAGCATTCTCATTTTTGGTATAGAAACATCTCTGATTCAGAACTGACTACTTACTTCTAGAGTTTAGCTATGGTACGAGATTAATTTAATCTGAACTAGTGTAATGCTCAGCTAAAGATACATCCCACTTTATCAAATATCTGGTCTAAAGAGCAAGTGAAAATGCTCCTGCAATATAACCTGAACTATATTTATTTTCTCTCTCTCTCTCTCTCTCTCTCTCTCTCTCTTCCTCTCTCTCTCTTTTCCACCTCTCTCTCTTCTCTCTCTCTCTCTCTCTCTCTCTCTCGTCGTCTCTCTCTCTCTCTCTCTCTCTCTCATGTAAAGTCACCGGTGGTAGATTTTTCAGTGCAGACTTGTGGAGCACGGAAGTGTTTTATAAAAATACATGCGTATGCTATCTTTTAAACATGAAAGCTTCCACCAGCTTGAACAGATTTCTGGTGAATTGCTTTCAACAATTCACCAGCAATCTGTTCAAGTTGGTGGAAGCTTTCATGTTTAAAAGATAGCATACGCATGTATTTTTATAAAACACTTCCGTGCTCCACAAGTCTGCATTTTGTATATAAATTTTGACGCAAACATTACTAGATGGTATTGCAAAGGCAACGTGAATTTTGCAGATAATCTCAAAGGAGCACTGATGTTCCTTGTATGAATATAAAACCACATTAGTTCATTAAGTCGACGGATGGTCTCTTGTTTGCCAAATTTTCTAAATAAATGATAATAATAATAATAATAATAATAATAATAATAATATGTGACGCCCTGGCAGAGTGGGTTAGGTCGTCAATGGACTGATTAAGTTAAGTTAAGCAACATTGGGGCTGGTCAGTCGTTGGATGGGTGACTGCTCTCCTCGGCGTTGATTTCTTGGGGAAGGATCTTTACCATAATTTCCTCAGTCTACTCAGCTGTAAATGAGTACCCATCCCTGATGGGGTGGGGTCCAGCTATGGGTTAAATAGGAAAACTCAGCAATGATGGAAAGAAATGAAGGAATAAACGACAACGACGTAAATGGAACCTCTGACAACAGAGGAGCTTCGTCCGGCAACTAGGTATTTAACCCAATTGAAGGGGAAGACGGTCAGGTACTTGGAGGTCGTCATCCAGCAACTGACCACCACAACGACAGTAATCAACAGCCTGAGAATGGAGCTACAGAAGCAAAAAGGAAGAAATGGACAAGAGAAGAAAATAAGGAAATATGGAGATGCTACATCAGAAGCAACCCGACGGAGAGAGGATATAGAAGAAGGTTGGTCAACATCTGGAATGAGAGGAATAACGCCCCCCAAACAGAGCAGAGGCTGGCAGACCAAGTAAGGAACATAAAGAAAAAGAACTGGCTCTCCCTAACAGAAAGAGAAGGACTAGAAAGGGAAATGTCACACGACAACGAATTACACGAAGACGAACTGAGAGACGATGCCACAGAAGACGACAGGGATGGTGAGGTATCAAACAACGACACACGAAGAAACACCGACGAAGTAACAGAGAGGACGGAATGGGTAGAAAAGATTAGACAATGGATGGAGCCAGATACAGAGCGAACAAAGATCCCCTCCATGAAAACCTACAACACCAAGAAATTAAGGGAGAAAACAAGTGAGGTAAATGAAATAATGGGCATAATACACACCACCAGTATCACAAAAACAAATAACTTGGCATATGCAGGAGCAAGATTAGTAGCAGAACTGATGGGGATTCGAACACCAACACCACCAGCACAACCAACCCAAAAGAAACCAAAACAGCAACCTCCTTGGTGATGAGATCTGACTTGAGTAAACTAAAAGAGATGCAACACAATAGAAGATGTAAAACAGAGGCTTAAGGCCAAAGCACATAAGATCCAACGGTACATGAACAGGAATAAGGGATACCAACAGAACAAACTATTCGGAACCAACCAGAAAAGACTATACAGCCAACTAAGAGGGGAAGACAACCACCCAGAAATTCCTGAAGCCGAACCAAGTAAGAGACTCTGGGAAAACATATGGAGCAATCCGGTATCACATAACAAACATGCAACATGGCTCCAGGAAGTCAAGGAAGAAGAAACAGGGAGAATAAAACAAAGATTCACAGAGATCACGACAGACACAGTCAGACACCAACTAAAGAAAATGCCAAACTGGAAAGCCCCAGGTCCTGATGAAGTCCATGGATACTGGCTCAAAAACTTCAAGGCCCTACACCCACGAATAGCAGAACTCCTCCAGCATTGTATCTCAAATCACCATGCACCCAAATGGATGACCACAGGAAGAACATCCTTAGTACAAAAAAACAAGAGTATAGCCAGTAACTACAGGCCTATCACCTGCCTGCCAATAATGTGGAAGTTACTAACAGGTATCATCAGTGAAAGGCTATACAATTACCTGGAGGAGACAAACACCATCCCCCACCAACAGAAAGGCTGCAGAAGGAAGTGTAGGGGCACAAAAGACCAGCTCCTGATAGACAAAATGGTAATGAAGAACAGTAGGAGAAGGAAAACCAACCTAAGCATGGCATGGATAGACTATAAGAAAGCCTTCGACATGATACCACACACATGGCTAATAGAATGCCTGAAAATATATGGGGCAGAGGAAAACACCATCAGCTTCCTCAAAAATACAATGCACTACTGGAATACAATACTTACAAGCTCTGGAATAAGACTAGCAGAGGTTAATATCAGGAGAGGGATCTTCCAGGGCGACTCACTGTCCCCACTACTCTTCATAGTAGCCATGATTCCCATGACAAAAGTACTACAGAAGATGGATGCCGGGTACCAACTCATGAAAAGAGGCAACAGAATCAACCATCTGATGTTCATGGACGACATCAAGCTGTATGGTAAGAGCATCAAGGAAATAGATACCCTAATCCAGACTGTAAGGATTGTATCTGGGGACATCAGGATGGAGTTTGGAATAGAAAAATGCGCCTTAGTCAACATACAAAAAGGCAAAGTAACGAGAACTGAAGGGATTAAGCTACCAGATGGGAGCAACATCAAACACATAGATGAGACAAGATACAAATACCTGGGAATAATGGAAGGAGGGGATATAAAACACCAAGAGATGAAGGACACGATCAGGAAAGAATATATGCAGAGACTTAGGCAATACTCAAGTCAAAACTCAACGCCGGAAATATGATAAAAGCCATAAACACATGGGCAGTGCCAGTAATCAGATACAGCGCAGGAATAGTGGAATGGACGAAGGCAGAACTCCGCAGCATAGATCAGAAAACGAGGAAACATATGACAATACACAAAGCACTACACCCAAGAGCAAATATGGACAGACTATACATAACACGAAAGGAAGGAGGGAGAGGACTACTAAGTATAGAGGACTGCGTCAACATAAAAAACAGAGCACTGGGGCAATATCTGAAAACCAGTGAAGACGAGTGGCTAAAGAGTGCATGGGAAGAAGGACTAATAAAAGTAGACGAAGACCCAGAAATATACAGACAGGAGAATGACAGACAGAGACAGGAGAATGACAGACAGAACAGAGGACTGGCACAACAAACCAATGCACGGACAATACATGAGACAGACTAAAGAACTAGCCAGCGATGACACATGGCAATGGCTACAGAGGGGAAAGCTAAAGAAGGAAACTGAAGGAATGATAACAGCGGCACAAGATCAGGCCCTAAGAACCAGATATATTCAAAGAACGATAGACGGAAATAACATCTCTCCCATACGTAGGAAGTGCAATACGAAAAATGAAACCATAAACCACATAGCAAGCGAATGTCCGGCACTTGCACAGAACCAGTACAAAAAGAGGCATGATTCAGTGGCAAAAGCCCTCCACTGGAGCCTGTGCAAGAAACATCAGCTACCTTGCAGTAATAAGCGGTACGAGCACCACCAGGGAGTAGGGAGTGATAGAAAACGATCAGGCAAAGATCCTCTGGGACTATGGTATCAGAACGGATAGGGTGATACGTGCAAATAGACCAGACGTGACGTTGATTGACAAAGTCAAGAAGAAAGTATCACTCATTGATGTCGCAATACCATGGGACACGAGAGTTGAAGAGAAAGAGAGGGAAAAAATGGATAAGTATCAAGATCTGAAAATAGAAATAAGAAGAATAACGGATATGCCAGTGGAAATCTTATCCATAATCATAGGAGCACTAGGCACGACCCCAAGATCCCTGAAAAGGAATCTAGAAAAACTAGACGCTGAAGTAGCTCCAGGACTCATGCAGAAGAGTGTGATCCTAGAAACGGCGCGCATAGTAAGAAAAGTGATGGACTCCTAAGGAGGCAGGATGCAACCCGGAACCCCACACTATAAATACCACCCAGTCGAATTGGAGGACTGTGATAGAGCAAAAAAAAAAAAAAAAAAAAAAAAAAAAGATAATAATAATAGAGAAACAAATCACAGCTATGTAAATGTACATATATTTAGATTTAAAGGGAACCGAACAGATTCCCGAAAGTTATACGTACATTTATATACGTACATTTACATAACTGTTGATTTTTTCTTCATTTGAAGACTCGTGCTACTATGAGGATTTTTTAATAATATTAATAATGATAATAAGGCCACTGATGAGATTTTAAACTTGTATGGAGTCTGGTTTGAATATGGGTAAATAAAGAAGGAAATCTTCAAATGCTTAAGTTTTCCCATACCACGGAACAGTGCTGCTCGTCAAAGGGAAAAGCGAACAGCTTAAAGAGGCAGTTTGATGTAATGGTGACTTTTCGCGTAAGTTGAAGAGCGTTTTCACGTCCACTGTACATAAGATCTGGAAGACAGATAAAGATACAAGTCAAACTTCGATGTATTTCGATGATCAAAAACTATATCCTGATCTACTCTGGGAATTGCATTCTGTAACCAGTACGAAATTTGCAGCTAATTATTATATGTAATATACCAAAATTTCTAGAATATTGTTGTTTTAATGACCAAAGACCAAATAAGATCAACTGATTAACTAAGGTTTCTTTGTGTAACCAATGCCAAATTGCAGTTTTTTTTTTACCCAATTCTTGGCCGTTTTTTTGCCAATTATTGTTAGATAAAGGCAGTTTTTGTGCAATTTTGTCAAATTTTTGGCCATTTTTTTTTTCACCGTTATAATTTAATGCAAGAGACCACAAAATTGGCGTGACATTGAGAACGGCAAGATTAAATGTGAATGAACATTTTCTTACCTTCATAAACTTTTTTACTGTCAGTGCGTCCGTCGCTTTGTTTCTTGATCGTGATTATTTCATTTTCTTCTTTAGTAGCACAGGATGTCCTCCCATGACCAAGGAACTCAATTGGTGGGGTCCAGATAGGTTCGCTAACTTTATTTTTCCAGAGAGTCTTTTGTAGATTGAGAAACGTGAGTCGTTCATCATACCAAGCTAGTTTGATTATTGCTTCAGTTGTAAATCTGAATTTGGCCACATCGAATTCTTTGATCAATAATATATTCATACTGATGTTGAGTACTGAAGGAACAGTGTAGTCCATCCTGGGAGCAACTTTCTGAGTGTCATAATTTTTTGGGAAAATGACCCGCAGACAGTCCTCTTCATCGGAGCCATCATCGCAGTCTATTTCCACATCACAGCGGTATTCACGACGTATGCACTCTCCGCTTTTGCATGTAAATCCTTCATCACCACAGACTGTAAGCAGTAGATGTTTTCCACCGTTCCCACAAGCGTCTCTCGTAAATTCCCAAGTGTTTCTACCAATTGGATAGTGATTAGGTGACTGACGCTGAAGTAGAGCAGTTGCCCCACTAGCATGGGAAGTTGAGATTTCCCAGTAGCCAAGACTGCCATTTTCTGCTTGATGATAGCTGATTTCAGAGTTGCGAAATCCAAGGAATGAAATCATCCCGGTTCCATCTACTACTAAAATGTATTTCGTATCCAAAATTGATCTCCTGCATAAACCTCGAAGATGCAAGACCATTGGATATGACGTGTATGAGCAGGCAAAGCATCTTTCTTGAAGGCATGGCGTGGATATCCATTTGCCAGAATGGATGTGATCAGCAGCACCTTTTGTTACAATAGACACACAGGTGTTGTGGCTCGCTCCTAACGGACTTTCCAAATTTTGGAAGGTGAGATCATCATCACTTTCAGTAACCCAAAGTCCATTTTCCCATTTTGCTCCCAGCCAAAACGTATCTGGTTTGTATTCGCCACCACATTTGTCCTCGAAAAGAGCTGCCTTCTCTAAAATCTGGGCGTTTTCCTCGGCACTTTCAGGAACAGTCAGAATGCCACCCGTTGCTTTGCAGAATTGATTTGCATCTTCATATTCGCGACTGTCTGCATAAAAGATGGTTTTATTGTTTTCCGTTGAACATAATTTGAAATCGAGCTCCATGTGTTTGGAGACAGTTTTGTTCTGAGAAAAATCATTGGGAATGTTATGAAAATTCAAAAATGTCTCGGGCATAACCTCTGCATCATCACAGGCAGTGTACTTTTCCATGTCACTGATGTCCAGTGTCTCATATGCCATCAGGAAATCCATCAGCGTTGCCCTCAAGCTGTGGGCTTTGCTAAATCCTCCTCCCAAGATATTCTGGTGTTGTCCTATGAACAGTAAACCTCCGCCTTCAATAACTGACTCTGAAGTCGTAGGATCTTCAGTTTTGTTTTGCGAGAGCTCATCACCATTTACGAAGGCGTGCCAAGAACCTAAGCTCAGGTCCAGAGACAGGCAGATGGAATACCAAGTCATCAGGCTAATCTCTACGTCAAGATGAAGAGACACATTACCACGACAGCATCGGATCTCGGGATGGAAATGATGACTTATATCTGAAAAGTCAAAGATTATTCAATTAACGAATTCACTTTATGTAATACGTTCAATTAGTAATGTAATTAAATTTATAATAATTTATGTCAGATGTAGCTATTATAATTTTATTTAATATTCAAAATAGTTTCGATATGGTTGCCTGGTTACTGTTTACATGAGTAGATAATAATAAGTAATCTAAGGAATGAAATTCATTTTTTACCTATTGCCATAGCCTTTTCATATATCATTTAAACACGAACCTATAATTAGCCCTTGTTGAAATAAGTCAGGTGTGAATTGTTTGTTTATATATACCATTTTTAACATTTTTTATTAAGATTGCTGAGTAATAGCTAAGCTTATTAAGCATTTGAAATTATAGGTATAATTACAGATAATTTTTATGAAACCGAATAGTCGCTTTTTCAAAGTCCAACCCGGTGATCCTTTCACCAAGGAACCTACGACTGTAGCACTCTTATTTTATGTAGGTGAGAGGACGCAAGGTCATAGCAGAGATCTTATGAAAAAGTGGGGGGAGCTAGTTCTAATATTTAATTCGAGTAAATGGAACTTTCGCACATGAAAGCCTGACACTTGTTCCGTTTAAATCGCATGAGTCAGACTATATTTTCACATGCCTGAAGACATTCACAGAGATACTTGTATGTATGTATGTATGTATATATATATATATATATATATATATATATATATATATATATATATATATATATATATATATATATATATATATCGTATCTCATGTGATTATTGGAGTTACAGCTTAATTGTAATTGTCGGGTTAATTTACATATACAAATAAATTTTCTTTTCTTGATGTGTTCGATGATCTGATTCTCGTTAAAAATAGCATTGCATTAGATGCAATTTCCCTTTTCTCTGTATTAAGTAAGCTTGTAAATGTTCTTTATTCTCGTGCATGTTTAGAGATACGGTGGCTAGAAAACAATTGATGTTTCAGAGGCAGGATTTCATTCCGAGTTAATTCTTGACTTTAGGATTACATGAAATGCTATTCATGGCATTCTTACGCGTAGCTATTGTCGTAGTCATTCCACTCCGTAAAATGAAACGTCTAGTTCGCGTCCAATCTCATGATTGGCGTCGGGTTGCTTAATTAATAATAATAATAATAATAATAATAATATGCTTTATTTCAGCTTGGGGTCATATACATTGAATATACAAAATACAGACAGTAACATACACAATCTAGATACATGAGACATGATAAAAAAGAAAAAGAAAATGAATAATTGGCACTTATCCACAAAATAGCTTAAGTAGCATAAAAGCTAGTAATCATAATACTGGTAATAACAGTAATGATATTCGTGAGAAAAAAAATATACATTGAGAGTAATAACAGTTAGTGCACATATTATATAACTTAAATTTCAACTAGAGACCTTAGGTGGTTACAGTAGTCAGGTCCAGAGGGCTAAATACATAAACTGAATGTAAAAAAAAAAAAAAACTAACTTGATAGTAATCACAGTAATAATGAGAAATTAAAATATCAGCAATAAATGTAATAATGACAAAATCTGCAGATGACATCTTGCCAATACAGAGATTAAGTCCTTTAGGGGACAAAGGCCTCATTTTCCCATCTTTCCCACAATTTATATTTTCTTCTTGCTTCACTCCTTAGGATGCTTTGTATGAGCTAGTTGCTGCTGTTTTTCTCACATCTGGGTTACCAGACTGGACATTGTTCGCCTAACAATGATTTTTAAATTGTCCAGGTGGTTTTCTATGAACATCTGTGTGGCGGAGTGGTAGCGGGGAGTGTTTGTGAGGCGTCTCAGAATGTCATTGTGCACAACAGTGATGCGTCTCATGGTCTCTCGGGTATAGTTCGTCCAGAGGGAACACCCATAGATACTGTAGCAGTACGAGCGGAAGAGCAGCAGTTTCACGTCTCGGTGACAGAAGGCAAACCTCCTTGCAATCATGTTGCCAGCTGCACATAGTTTACGACGCCTCTGTTCAATGTCTGCCGTATCTTTTAGATCGTCGGTGATAATGTGACCCAAATACGGAAATTCGTTCACAAATTCCAGCCGATGGTTTCCGAGGAAAATATGAGGTTCTGCAATATACTTAAGCGATCTCGGGAGCAGCGACATGCACTGGGTCTTGGTTTCGTTGTAGATTATATCAAATTCCTCTGCATATTGGCGGCAAGTGTCGATGAGTCGTTGGAGACCTTGCACTGATGGGGAAATCAGAACCATATCGCTGGCATAACAGAGGTTGTTTATACTTGTTTCATTGACGGTGCATCCGATTGGGAGTGAGTTCAGTTTGACATTCAAGGCATCTGTGTACGTATTAAACAGGTATGGAGAGAGAATGCCCCCTTGCCGAAGCCCGTTTAGGGAGCCGAAGGTGTAAGATAATACGTTACCCCATTTGACACAGAATTGCTGTGTGGAGAACCAGCAATGTAAAATGCCAATTAGATACAGGGGTGTGCCCTTTTATGCAGCTTCAGGTAATTTACTCTGTCAAATGCTTTTCTCACATCTACAAAACAAAGGAAAACAGGAAAGGCTGATGATAGGTAGTAGTTCAGCAATTCTCTCAGTATGTAGATGCAGGTGTCGGTTGAGTGGTTTGCTTTAAACCCGAACTGGTTGTCAGTGGTGTGTAGAAAGGGGAGAAGTCTCACTAAAAGAACAGACTCAAGTATCTTCGATGGGATCGTTGTGATTGCAATCGGCCGGTAGTTGCCAGGGTCAGCTGCATCCTTTAGCTTGTTTTTGATTAATGGTATCAAGTGAACTAAGAGTAGGGAGTCTGGAAGAAACCGGTGAATTATGCACGCATTGAATAGGGCAGCTAGCAAAATGTAAATTATAGGATGGCAGAATTTGAAGGCCTCTGCAGGAAGACCATCACACCCGGGCGATTTATTGTTAGGTAGGCTGTCTATGGCATCGCTGATGTTACATGGCGTAATACGGTCTGCAAAATGAAATTGAATGTTGTCAGTAAGGAGTTTATCTACATCCCTTCGGGAATCTTGATCATTTATGCAATTCAGGATATTGTTGAAGTGATCGCCCCACATACTTGCGATAGCTTCGTCTCCGACTGCTTCCCCTACTCTCTGTGATAGCTTTTTAGTTTTGGGATTTAAGGACTGGATATCTTTCCAAAGACGAGGATAATCACCAGATTCTAAGTTTCTAGACATGACATCGGATCTTAGTTGTTTTTCATTTAACCTGCAGTGCTTAAGAGAGAGACGAGAGTACTTTGCTGAATCCACGTAATCTGGTTACGAACCGAACCGTAGCACACATTCCACTCCAGCGAGGCCCCTTGCAGCTTCAAGCTTCAGCGGTTAACCACGGTTAACCTAATATTATTCACATATTTAATATCCTATCCGTTGTGCTCTCTTTTGTCCATTACTTTGTACAAAGTAATTGTTAAATACATTTATTCCCTTCTTCTTATCTATATCAATTAGGATACACGTGCGCTAATAACTAATGAAGGCCTGAACAATCGTAAATCATAAGAGATTTTTCCATTTGAAAACGGAAGATAATGAATATCAATCCCAATGAATATGGAGTCAACATTGCCCTGACCCGAATGCAAAATATGCGATGCAAGCGATACTAGCCAGAATTGTAAAATATTCTCAAAATTGATCTTTACGGCTTTGGGCAGATTTTCCTTGTTTCGCTGTAATGAAATAAAGTCCACGTTGTATTCTGTGCTAGTTGTGACCGCTTCAAACAATATCTCGTACACATCGAAATGAAACTGATAGAGAGTGAATCTTGCTTGGGTCTGCCCCGCCAAATACTTCTGCCCACGCATATATATCGGAATTGAAACTGATATGAGAGGAAAATCTTGCCTTGGGTCTGGCACCCGCCAAATAACTTTCTGCCCACGCATATATATCGGAATTGAAAGCGAATGTTTCTAACTCACAAATATTTATTGCAGCGGAACGCGCTTCTGATAATTATTGGATTTAGCCTGAGGCTGAAACATGGCGGGATAGAGAAGAAAAAGAGCCGGTTTGGTCTTGTAAATTATCCTCCTGTAAATACGATCGGTCATGTTTTTGAATTAGGCTGCGAATTGAGAATGTGCATTCAGTTTTCGCTGGGTGAAAATACTCAATGATATACTGTGCATATTGTTGAATTAATATTACTGTGAAGGACATTCAAACACACACACACACACACGTATATATATATATATAATAATATATATATATATATATAAATATATATATATATATATATATAATATATATATATATATATATATATTATTATATATATATATAATATATATATATATATATATATATATATATATATATATATATATGCTTTTTCCCCTTAGAGAGCGAGGTTGCGGTAATAGATCCAAGTAGATTGTAAAACAATTTCACATATTACTTTAATAATTTCGTTCAACTCATCCCTCATAGATGGAAGAGATAGTCGCCTCAAATGGATTAACTGTAGTAGCAGAAATTGCTAGTATTATTATTATTATTATTTTTATTATTATTATTATTATTATTATTATTATTATTATTATTAAGGACGGGTGTGCCATCATGTTTACGAGCGCTGTACTTTAAAGACTATATTTTGAAAAATATCTCTCTATGAAGATTTTAGGGAATTGAAAATAAGAGTAATAAATGAAATTCGCCTGGATTTACTTATTTTATTGGAGTTCCGAAGCAGTTTTTTTAATATATATAAGAATAAAAAGTAAAGCTTGATTTGGCTACACATAAACTCTACAAATAGAGAGATCCCTTTTTAACCTGAGCCTAACATATTGTCGGTCTAACAATGAAGTAGAAGGGTCTTGAAAGAAATGATGGCGAGTAGAAACTTATGTACGTATTTGGAGGTTTGGTAATGTTGATGGCAAAACAGATAAACAGGTCGCCGAAGTTAGGCCACAGCATCCCCTGCTATAGAAGCCAAATGAAGTTTTTAAATCATATCAATCATCACAATTAACCCATATTAGACTGAGTTACTTTCCCTAGGCTAGTAGGCAAAGACTGAGTTCTTTTCGAATTTTCATATTTAAAAAAATAAGCATTTTAATTCTGATGGAAAGGAAGATCAGTGTTATAGTAATAAGAATATTAAGAATAAAAAGCCAAATTCTAAACCATCTGCGTGTAATTCAATTGTAAATATTGTACAAATTGGCGAGAATCCACCAAATACTGCGATGTCGCTACGAATAGCGAGGTGCTTCTAAGCTCAACTGCTAGTTCCCTTACACCGATTTTATACTGGCCTCCCAGGTAGAAAAGCTATAATCTTTTCTAATCCATCTCGATACCGGTTGTTTGTTGGAATTTTCTATCTTGTACCTTTACAGTTGTAGGGCAAATAAAAAGCACTATTTGTTTGTAAATAATTCGCAGTCAATCTGATTGACCCATGAAAAAGATTTTTCATTTGACAATTTTATAATTCGAAGACATTTTCGGTGCAGAAGTGTATTCTAAATGCTCTCACGCGGTCTATTTGTGATAGTACATACATCCTTTAATTTTTTTTTTATGTCAACACTTATTTACAGACCACTTCACTGTAGGAATGATATATATATATATATATATATATATTTATATATATATTATCATTCCTACAGTGAAGTGGTCTGTAAATAAGTGTTGACATAAAAAAAAAAATATATATATATATATATATATATATATATATATATATATATATATATATATATATATATATATATATATAGTTACGATCTGCTTCTAATACTCTTAAGTTATTAGATGGAGAAACGTAAATATTTTGCTTACCCAAGGCAATTATTCAAACACCGTTAAAATTAATATAATTATTATTATTTAATAATTAATTTAGTATTACCGAAACCCAATAAATATATACAGTAGAGAAATCACGGAATACTTATGTAATAAACCGAGTATTAACACTCTTTACACAAAGAAATGCATAATATGACGATAAACTCATATTAACGAAAAAATACTCGAATACCTCGTACTCAATACAGCGTAAATACTTCAGAAGGCTAAGTCACGTACATAGAAGAAAAATACAAGAGAATCAATACTTTACCCATATTAATAATATAACTTTGCACTTTGCACCCTTTCGTAATATTAGTTAGTATAATCCACTACTTGTCACTACAATTCCAGGAGACACACTGGGACGTACGAAACTAAGTAGCCAAGTAAACTTTTAAAAGGATCAAAACAAGAGAACTTTACACTTATTAGAAAACCAAGGAGGATAAATACAAAAACATCACACTTCCTGATCCAATCTACGCCGCCATCTATTGGTTGATCCGCACATCTCAAGCGAAAACAAATACAAATAAATCAAGTTGTAACATACCTCCCTCTTTAAAACCATCATTATAACCAATGAGGATAAACAAAAATTACAATTCATAATATAACAAAGACAAATATTCACATATTTACATAACAGGATGCCTGGATAAAAAATCTGCACGCAAATTATCCTTTCCCTTGATGTGATTCACATGTAGATCATAATCTTGCAAAGATAACCACCATCTCGTCAGTCTCTTATTCTAAGTCTTCATTCTCTGCAAGAACGTAAGCGGTTGATGATCAGTATACACTTCAATAGTGTATGGGGACGAATGAAGATAAGTATCAAACTTCTTCAAAGCCAAAAGTAAACGAAGAGCTTCCTTTTCTATCGTAGAGTAGTTACGCTGATGGGGTTTAAACTTTTGCGAGCTGTACATCACTAGATGTAATAAGGAATCTTTGCTTCTCTGCAGAAGAACTGCTCCTGCTCCAATCTCACTGGCATCCACTTCAAGGATAAACGAACTTCCAAAATCAGGAGATTTGAGAATTGGGCTTGAGACTAACAAAGTCTTAGCCTTGTCGAATGCCTCCTGGCACTCTGAAGTCCACTGGAACTTTTTCTTGCTGCTTGTCAGATCAATCAATGGAAAAACAAGTTCCGAGAAATTCTTACAGAATCTTCTGTAATACCCGACCATCCCTAAGAAGCGTTGAACTTCCTTCCGACAGGTAGGTTCCTTCACTGTTAAGATGGAGTTCACCTTGGCATTAACGGGTGAGACTTCTCCACTCCCAACAACGTATCCGAGATACTGAATTCGGGCATAACCAAAGTCACTCTTCGCCAAATTCAGGGTAAGGTTTGCGGCTTTCAACCGAGCGAATACCTTCCTTAACGTCTCTAAGTGGCTGTCCCAAGTATCTGTAAAAACAATAATGTCATCCAAGTATGCTGCAACATTTGATAAATCCTTCAAAACATCATTCATGAGCCTTTGAAATATAGCTGTAGCATTCTTTAATCCAAAAGGTAACACTTTGTATTGAAAAAGTCCACTAGGTGTTACAAACGCAGTTATGGGTTTTGAGGATTCTGACAATGGTAGTTGATAGTAACCTTTAAGAAGATCTATTAGAGATATAAATTTCGATGAGCTTACCATGTCAATAAGATCGTCAATTCTGGTAACGGATAGCAATCAGAAACAGTAAGTTGGTTTACCTGACGATAATCTGTGCATAACTGATATGTACCGTCTGATTTTCCTACTAGTACACATGGAGATGACCATGGACTATGGCTGGCTTCGGCCAAACCATGTTCTAGCAAGAAATCTACCTCTTTTTTTCATGACTGTCTTTTTGTATGGAGATACTTGGTACGGAGCGCTCTTAACTGGAACTGAGTCGATCTTAAGCTGTATCTCAACTTCCACAAGACTCGTTTGTGTTGGTATGTCTCCACAAATTGCTGGGAAAGATTCCAACAACCTTTCTATATTCTGCAATTGAAGAGAGGTTAAATGATGTAATTTAGATTTCAGGTGGTTAATAGTGTCAGAATTGGATAATTGAACATCTGATTTTATAAGATGGTTATCAAATGCTTTATCAGAAGACTTGTCAACAAGAACCAAGCTAGCAACGGCAATACTTTCTTCAGTTTTCTCCTTAGTAGAATAAAGTTTTAATCGGTTTATATGTACTATTTTCCGATCTCTCCTTTTACCTGGAGTAGATATTTCATATACATTCGGATTCTTACTCATCACAGTAATTGGTCCTTTATATTTGCTTTCAAAGGTTTTCTTCATAAGAGTTAACATCAAAACTATCTCCTACTTTAAATTCTCTCTTCTCTGCTTTACTATCAAAGTTTTTCTTCATAGAATGCGGAGCTTTAAACAAATGTTGATGGGCGAACTTACGTGAATACTCAAGTTTTTCTCTTAACTTAGTTGCATATTCTCCCAAACTGACACCTTCACTATAGTCTAACCAAGTGTCGTATAATACTTAAAGTGGTCCTCTAATTTGTCTTCCATAAAGTAATTCGGCGGGAGACGATCCAAGACTTTCCTGATGAGCATTCCTCACAGCATATAAAACAAACGGCAATCCTTCCTCCCAGTCTTTGCCAGTTTCTTCACAAAACTTAGTCAATCCTTCTTTTAGCGTCTGGCGAAATCTTTCAAGGAAACCTTGACTTTGAGGATGATATACTGTGGACATAGAATGTTTAATACCCATTTCTTTCATTACTTCCTGAAATACTGTAGACGTAAAATTAGTTCCACGATCGGTCTGTACAATCCTAAGTATTCCATATTGGGTGAAAATCTTAACTAGAAGAGGAATTAATGTTTTAGCAGAAATATTACGCAGAGTTACAGCATCTGGATACCTTATGCTACTGCACATAACCGACATCAAATACTGGTTTTGTTTCTTAGACTTAGGCAATGGACCAACACAATCCAAAATTACCTTCTCGAATGGAACATTACATACAATCTGTGGAGATAAAGGCACTGGCTTTATAGGCTGATTAGGTTTACCTACCTTTTGACAAGTATCACATACTTTACAAAACTTCTTTACATCTTCTCTTATTCCAGGCCAATAAAAATATTGCAGAATATTGAGTGTGGTCTTCACTCCAAGATGGGCAGATGTATTCACATGGGCAATCCGGATTATTTCTAATCTCAATCCTAAAGGAACAACTAATTGGTACTTCACATCCCATGAAGCATTAGCAGGAGTAGAACGTGCTCTGTACTTTCTCATCAGTATTCCTGCCTTTAAATAATAGCAAGTAGCTTCCGTAACGATTTCACTCTCTGAATTAGCTTCATTAAACATTTGTTTTAAAGAATGATCATTAGCTTGAGCATCTCTAATATCAAATTCCTTCATTTCAAACAGATTATGAAACTGAATCCAAAATGTTACACTTTAGTAAAGAAGATTCACAAACCTCCACAATAGTGTTGTCTAGCTTGCAGTCATTTTCATTGTTGACTATCTACCTTGTCATCTATCAGAGGAGAGTTTCTCTGCTCGAGCTCCTCTACTACATCACCTGCTGCGACATCAGCATGAACAGCATCCGTACAAATCAAATTCTTTGCAGTATCCAAAGTCCTCAGGCTGTGTTCAACGACACATGACTGAAACATGGCTTTCTCTTCTAGGTCCTTCACTGGATTTTCAATCAGAGGAGTATCCACAACAGGATCTGGAATCACTCTGGAACCAGCGATATCATTTCCTAATAGA
>NC_061095.1:23615330-23635330 GCF_015104395.2 Macrobrachium nipponense | reverse complement strand
CCGCTCCAAAATATCCAAAACCAAAGGTTTTCAAGTTTTCCCCTTGACGCTATTTCCTGTTTCTTCTCTTGTGCCTTTTTATCTTTCTTTCGGAGATTTTGTATCGTCCTCATTAATGCTGCTTCTCTTAACTCTGCAACAGGATTGGTAGAATCGCTACTGGCAGCATCAGTACTATTGCCAGAATTGTCTCGGAGATTTTGATTTTGTGAACAGCAGATAACTGAAGGCGTTTAAGGCCATGAGCTCTTCCCGATTCATACTGATCATCCTCAAAATGATCCTAAAGATAAAATGAATCATTGTTAACTACAGGTCTGAATATCAGCAATTAAAATGTGTTATTTAGTCATATGCTATATTACTACCCGTAAAAATGCAAATGCACAGATGAAAAGTAAAGAGGAAAAATCTTGAACTTTCCGAACATAAATAAGATCTGTCATGGGGTTTTCAATTTTCTCGTTTCACTTTAATGTCCCATTGCCGTCGTCTCTTTGAGTTTCTAGGGAATCTGTGCATCCTTTTACCCTGTCCATACTGCAAGGAACAGCCTAGTGCTACACAGCCAACCATTGGAGTAAAGTATGTAATTTACCGGACAGAGGTAAGATGGCGCCCATCACCCAGTGACCTTGAATAAGTGGTTCTGACCATGGCCAAACTCTCTTTTATACTGCTCTGGGCAACCGTATATATACGTGAATAGTCTTTGTGACAAAAAGTAGCCAAATGTATATATACGTGAATAGTCTAAGAAGGGTTAAGCCCTATTCGATGTTGAAGCACGATGGAAATTGTAAAGTCTTGAAGCGAAGTAAAGCTGAGTTCATCATTAATAATTCTATAGTGTAATGAATTTAGTCGCCAGAAGTAGAAGACCACCATTTATTAGTCCCATTGTAACAACGATCGCATGTTTTAGATTACGTGCTGGCCTTGTAATTAGTGGCTCACCATCTCTCACGCCAAGTTACCTTCTCAGTGCATTTCTTATGTGAAAAAATAATCATTGGTGGTATTGCATGTGGGTGCCCTTACTCTGATTGTGAGGATTTAGCTCTTGCGTTTGGAATTTAGACATGATTATGCTTTTTAGCCATCGCTGTTGATAAAAAGATATATAATAATAATAATAATAATAATAATAATAATAATAATAATAATAATAATAATAATAATAATAATAAAAGGAGCCCATAAAAACGCCAAAATGTAGAAGGTAAATGTTATATTTCAGAGACCAAGCTGTCTCTCTCTTCAGGCAATTTGGTCTCTGAAATAGTATTTACTTTCTACACACACACACACACACACACACACACACGCACACACACACACACACACATATATATATATATCAAATGCTTTATTTCGGACATAAAAGGCCATAGACAAATACATACATATACACACACAAATTATATAAAAAAGTCTCCACACTCCAAAAGGACAAAATTTAAAATAAGTATGAGAAATGATTATGAAAGAGAGGTGAAAAATTATGATATGAATGAGCGGATAATGAAACTAAATGATTCTTCCTACTAAAAGGGCACATACATATGTAGCATCAGAACAAACCAAAGAAATACTATAATTTCTTGTCATAATGAGCGCACCAAATGCACTAAGCATAATGAGGCTTTTCCAGTGTTTGAAAATAATTGAATGATGCAAGTCAACTGGGTGGGCAACCCTCTTCATAATACAGTTTTCGGAATTCTTCAGCCTTTGCAAGTAGCATGTTATGGTTTTGCGTCTCAGTTCTTGAAAAGATGGCTGACCAAAAGCCACAAAAAGAGAAGATGCGCTTGCATGCCTCCGAATGCCTTGCAAGAGTCTTTCTTCGTAGGCTATCGTTGTAACAAACTCTCAGCTTATTCATAGTTCGTTGTTTCGCTCTGACAACCAAAGATATGCCATAAAAACTTGTACAAAAGCTCTGAAAAAGCATTTTCTTGACATCTTCGCTACATTTTAAAAAGTTCCTTGAAATCATATTGCCCCTTGCACATAGACCTCTATTCAAATATTCGACATGGGCGTCGTCCGAATTTTGAGCTGTAAGATAATATCCTAGGTACTTTATTTCCTGTACAAAATCTATATGTGCATAGTTAACAACAATAGGTGATATATTACTTGGGCAGATCTTGCTCTTAGAAAAAATGATACATTGGTCTCCTTACGTTTAACAATAGAAGTCTTGTCAGGCATAAAATCACAACAAATGTTGATAAGCTGCTGCAACCCACTTACTGAAGGAGCAAATAAAACAATATCATCAGCGTACAACAAATGATTTAAAATCATGTTGTTTAAATAACATCCCACTTTAATTTGACTCAGCCTATGTGAGAGGTCATCCATATATACATTGAACAGGTAAGGTGAAAGTAAACTTCCCTGTCTCACTCCACATGAAGTGGAAAATTCACTCGAAAATACATGGCCCCATTTGATAATCATTTGCTGATTTTTATACCACTCACCGAGCAGTTTAATAATATAGCAAGGAACATTTCTTTCTGACAGTACTTCAAACAACATCTTATGAGACACTTTATCAAAGGCTTTAGACATCCATCAGAAACAAGCAAATACAGGTGTTTTACGAGCATTATACTCCTCGGTTACGTGTTTAAGAATATGAACTGGCATTTCCTTTCCATGATTGAATTTGTAAGCGAACTGGTTGTCACTTGTCAATAAGTGCTTTTTGCATCTCTCCAATATGATCGCTTCCAAAACTTTTGAGATAACAGTGGCTAGAGCAATCGGCCTATAATTGGAAATGTCACTGTGGTCCGCATTTTTATCTTTAATCAAAGGAGAGAGTATAACCAGAATAAGAGCTCTCGGTAAGTAGGAATGACAGAAACAGGAAGTGACGAATAAACTTAGTAAAACTCTAAGTACCGGATGAGCCTCAGTTAAGTGCTGAAGGGTCAGCCCGTCATGTCCAGGGCTACTTGAAGTGTTCAAAGAATTTAAAGCATTCGATATTTCATTGAAATTTGTCCCTGTAACATCTCGCTGACCTTGATTTTTCATTGGGTCTGGAACAGGATGAGTAGGGTCGTTAAACAGCTCAGAATAATGTTCTTTCCATAACTCGGCAATGCTTTCATAACCACTCACATTATTTATTATGTCAGGTTAGAAGGTTCGGGATTTTCTTTTCTTATTTATTTCTCTCCAAAATTTCTTCATACTCCCATTCAGACTTGTAGCAATTTTATTTGATCTAATTTCTTCCTCATTTTCCCTACAAAATCTGAACATCCCTTTGAACTGAGCTTTAGAAAATTCAATATTTTATCATAGAAATATCCCTCCCTTGGATTACCAGATTCCTTCCATGCTAAATAGTCATCCCGTGCTTCATGATGGAATTCCTTTACAAAGTCATTCCAACCAGGAATATGGTTGAAACCTCTGTGATTCGTCTCCTTAGACTCAGACGACCGCTGAAGTGCACTAATTATGTCCAAAAGAAATTTCTCAATAGCTCTAAAATGATCTTCGTTTTGACATGATCTTGTGTTGCATTGTAGAGTTTCCAAAGGCAAATCAATGTTTTTCAAAGCTTCTTCAGATTTACCTCTGTATGCCAGTAGATCCCCGAGATAAAACTTCGTCTGACTACCCTCATTCATTTCTACCAGCGTAGGGAGTTGCGAGACCTTCAAAGAAAATGAAAGAGGACGATGGTCTGACCCAATAATGGAATGCAACACACACATATTGTTAATGTGCGTTAGAAGACTAGGAGGGCAGACAAGGTGGTCTAACCAACGGGTGTGGCCCGTTGCGTCACTCACCCAAGTGTAAGTGTCGGAGGGCATCACAACAACATCACCAATACAATAATCGTAATGGGTGCAAAAGTCTTTCAGCTCGTTACCAAACCGTGATTCAGGGTGAGCGTTAAAATCACCAACTACAAAAACCTTTCCATTTGGGTGATCTGATATAAGACAGTGTATTTTTGCTAAACAATCAGTATACTCTGCATCATTTTGTCCGTCTGAGTATGGAAGATAACAGTTGATAATCCTCATACAACTTTCCTCTATAGACACGTCAATACAAATCAGTCTGTCATCTGAGGTGTCCACTCGCTGTATACAAGAAGCAAGGCCCTTTCGGTACAGAAAAAGCAACGCCCCATAAGGACGACCAGCCAACAACTCCCTCGATAAATCAACTGGGGAAACTGCATAATATGCAAATTCAGAATTTATTCTATTCAGGTAGTCTGATTCCTGCACCGGTAGCCAAGTCTCCTGCAGACAGACTATATCAGAAACATGAGTTAATTCGGCTACATCAAAATGGCAATTTCTAACTGATCTACAGTTATAAGATGTAAATCTTAAATCCATTTATAAAGAGAAGGAAATTGAGATTAATCATACCAACGACGGACCAGAATATCCTTACCCCAACTTTCTGGTTTGTACAAATCCTTGACCCTACTTTGTGGCATTTCTTTAATAATGACTTTGAAAGATCGATGGTGAGTGAATCGTTGTTCAACATGCTCGCACTCTACCGTCGTGACACCCGCTATGCGAGAAACATGGCCAAGAAGCATCTCTGAAGTAGTGTCAGGTTGCAGCCTAGACACAAATAAATGTACATGCCTTAAAGGCTGAGCTGCCTTAAGTGAGCTTCCATCACTCTCCCCAATGATAGGAGGCTTACGCCGTCTTTGTTCAAAAACAACCCCCTTATCTTTATAGCCCTGATTTTCTCTTTCTTCAGCTTGTTTTCTTTGCAGGAAGCGCTTCCGTTTTTTATACTCGTGCCCAGGTATATTCCACCTCTCTTCTTCCTTCTCGTCGGCTGGGACTCGGCGAAATCCATAATAACGTCGCACTTCCCCTCCGAGGCTTTGCTTCTCCATTCAATGATTTTTGTTGCTTATCCTCCTCACTCCTTCTGTCTTTGGTCGGTCCAAGGTTTTTCTGCACGACTTTTGCCATCGATGATCTTGGTTCAGTGTTCCTCGCAAGATGAATATAATCATCCACTGCAGGTAAGTCACTGCGAGGACTCACTCTAGCATCCATAGGACATGGTGCCACCTGCTTCTGCTCCAGAATTTTTTCCATATCCTCTATCCTGGTTGAAAGCCTATGATACTTAGCAGACACGAGTTCCATCTCCATCCGCAACGAACTCATATGTCGACTCATTGAAGGTGCGTCTATAAACTCCATCGAAACAGACGGCACCTGCGTACATTTTGTGATGCAAAATATGACATCCGAAGCAACATTTTGCGACAAAAATGAAATCATTTCTTTAATGTCGTTTTCCATAAGGCGGTGTGGTTTGTGAGGATAATGCCGCACACTAGTCACTGCTACATTTATATTCACATTAGTGAATCGTTGATGAACCTCTTCTGCAGAAAATGTCCACAACATTCTCTGAAGGCTCATCAACAACATCACTTACTTGCTAAAGTAGATTCACATCAAAAGTGCATTTGATGTGAACAGAGATCCAGCCCATGTGAACTCTCGAGAGAGACTGAGAGTTTCCAGCCTTGTAATTGGCTTATCAACAGCCAATCAGGAGCGTCGTAAGGGACTGGCCTAGACATCAAATGCACGGTTGATGTGAATCTACTATAATATTTTTTCGTGCCCATCTATCTAGCGCTTTCTTGGTCTTTTACGCTTCGTTCTTAACACAAGAATCGTACATTACTCCCGCCACCCTATTGCACTCCACTTCAGCGGTTAAAGAATCACTTGCACTAAAACTCATTTACTTACAAATAGAGAGGTGATCGGGATCCCCATCAACGGCGTAAGAAACGATGAAGCTCTCGTCTCGGTACCGCTCCAGAAAGAGTCGGAAGCAGACGGTGAAAGCTGTCATGTCTGGGATGTCGCCGTTGTATTTCAAGAACGAATCGGTGGTGGCCTCACCTGAAGGCTGCAACCTCACTCCGTGGATGCGTCTGCTGGAAGTCTCGGCATCTGGGGAATAAACCCTTTTAGTGCTATTCGTAATTAATTACATGATAGTTACTGTACATATATATACACACAGACACACATACACACAAATATGTATACTACAAGTGTGTGTGCGTTTGATTTTAAACCACCTAAAGATAAAAACGTGATGGTTATACGAACAAAGTTACAGCCATGAAGGAAAGTGAATCAGTTGAAATGCTAAGTACTGTCTTCTTATTACCAAGAATAAATAAATATATATATAATATATATATATATATATATATATATATATATATATAGATAAAGAGATAGATAGATAGATATATAAAGATGTTCATATACTTATATGAATTTTCCCGCTTATTCGCACCTGAAATTTTGTTTAAAAATATTAAGCCACAAATTTTTTACAAGTAATTGGATCTAAAACTGCATAATACAAACATGCATACATACGTGGTATTCACATAAGCATTAAAAATAGATTAAGATGCCAACCGCTATCGTGTTTTTCTAGCAAAAATTTCGAGATCCTCAGCTAAATGTCGGCTGATATATATATCTATAGAATATATATATATATATATATATATATATATATATATATGAATATATAATATATTGATATTTATATATATCTTATTATATATAATATCTTATTTTTATTTATTTATTTATCTATTATATTATATATTTATATATATTTACATAGTATATATACATATATACATTGACTACAAATTTTATAAAGCGAGCTATAGGTAACATATATTCATATGAGCACTAAAGACAGAATTTTATTTGTTATTCTCCGAGGTACCTTCCACCATGTAAATATAAATCGTCATAAGTTATTCCTTAGACAGTTCCATCTCCACCTAACTCGGTAATCGTAAGAAGGCCAGAACTCTACTCAGCCTGGTGAACGAATTGAACATTCATTTCGAAATATCCGTTTCAGAAGGAACGAGAACTTTTTTAATTGCATTTGGCACATTGTAGTGTTTTTACGCGAGTCCGATCCAAGCCAAAAATATATTTTGAATGATTTCAGTCTTCTGGGTAGGAGGCTCTCAACATTTATAGGTAACTGGGCGTAGATAATTTTAGTTTCGTTTCGGGTGCAAAAGTAAACGACTAGATGCCCAGAATATTTATTTCTATTTTTTCTTGTTTTCTCTACGTTGGTTTTCGCATTATCGTTCCCTGATTGTTTCATGTTAAAATTCATCGATAAAGATGGTATGAGATTGGTTCCTCTGGACTGTTGTAGAATATTTAATAAAGGTCGCATGATATGTTCGATAGAATACATTTTGTAAAACGGGAAAATAATATATTGTAATGGTAACGGCAGTATGTCTAACGAGCACAAAGTCTGTATATGCAAGCTTCGGTAAGAAGTCGCTTTTTTGTTGGGTATTGGTCATTTAATGTGATCTACGTTTGAAATTTTAATTTTTCTCGCGTGAAACATGAACTCATCTTATGTACCCGATTATTAGGTGCATCTCTAAGGATTAAACTGACACCTGTTTAATTGCTTTTGATGTCATCATCACTGATGAAAAATAATCTTAAAGCTAATTCAGTATATAAATGAATTTGTAATGTCACCTTTCAGAAGACGGTTTCTAATCTACGGAATGAATAGAATCATATCAAGTGACACAAGTTTTCCCATGGCTTTATGAATTTGGTGATTAGTAACACCTTTCGAGTGGCATAGTTGCAGAAACCGCGATCTATCTGTTGTAAAGTCTTTGATAATTTCATTTCAAAAGAATATTCTTGAGCCTGTCATGATATAGACTTTGGCAGACAAATTTCATCTTAGCAATGTTACCATAGTACTTGCAGCAACGTTGTTTTGTGCGCTTTTTCATTCTCCCATTCATATGGTTCTTCATATTTTCATATTATATCATTTACTTTACATCCACATCCAGTCAGTCATCATTACCTAACTCTTATTCTTCCATGTTGTTCTAGGTAAATATTTCTTCACACTTCAACCTCCTGCCTTTTGAGTTTAGCTCTGGTTAACTTGGCAATGCCTAAAACTAGGACAAACATGGGATCCCTTAGAAAGATATATTAAATTTTAAACTTTGAGCTTTTCATATGGTGAAATGAGGACACCATGGTATTCTGAAAGATCTTGAAAACACCAGGATGCGGCATTTGGAAACTCTTACCTTGGCCTGCACACAAGTGGAATTGGGAGGTGAAGATGAGGAAGGCTAAAGAGGTTAATACCCCAAAGTCTTCAAATAAGACCATCGTCCCTTCCCTGTCGAGGAAAGGTCAAGTTTTCTTGTGGAGCGAAGTACCCTCGTGATTTTCCTCTCCAATGTTTAAGTCTGTTTAGCCATAAATAGCAGGAAGATTAGCAAAGTAAGGTGAAATCAAATCGACATCACTTTATCACAAATATTGAAACAACGACTGAATGAAGAATAAAGCGTAGGCATTCATCAGTGCTTGAAATCCACTTACTGACGAAGGGTAACTCGGGAACGCTAGCGACGAAAGCTTCTCCCAGTAAGGCGAAAGTAGTACTGAAACTGGACGTAGATCCCTTACAGCCTTATACGTTGCTTTAGTTTTTGTCTTTATGTCGTTGCAGATTGAGTGGTTGCTGACACGAGCGGACAGAGGAGACTAAGTTTATAATTTGCTACACGCACTCACTCATGGCAGACTATTATCTACACTGCAGGAGCACTCTTATTCCATGCCACTAGAACGATAACCAAAGACACGAGCGGACAGAGGAGATTAATTTTATAATATGCTACACGCACCCACTCATGGCAGACTGTATTATCTGCACGGCAAGAGCATTCTATTTTTCCATGAAACGATAACAAAATATAAACGAGTCTGATGAGAAAATACTACTTCCAAATAGGGAGAGATTTGTAAGAGATAAGTGAGGTGAATAGGTGAGTTTTGCCTGTGGATATTAGATGTAAAGTCCTAGATGATCCCTGGAGATCAACTTGAGTTAAAAGATAGTTTACATTTCCAGCTTATATTTTTACAATAAGAGTAAATCCTTGAAGAAAACGAGAGGGCGATCGTAATTTAGACTTCATTTGTTTTACCTTATTTCGCTTATTTATATTCTATCTTTTTTATTAGATATATACAAATATATGAGGTAAAGTGCCATTTCACAGATAATGGGAAAAAGTTCATCATTGTAAGAAGTTCTACGTGCTTACAAGTAGCAATATATGAAAGGATTTTTTAGCCAACTCTCCTTTATTGAAGTGAAGTACGGATGTCCAATGCGAGGAAATTGGGTATAATTTCTTAATTGAATAAAATTTTACGGAAGTTGTATTTTTATAGGATAGTGAACCAAATTCTTTTGAAAACAAATGCTTAGTTTAACAGCTTCGTCTGCTTCTTCGGTGGTTATGGGATGTGACACGCATATCTGAGAAAGATTCTTAATCTCTGGCGACTGCAGAAAATCCTGTCTTCTTCGTCTTGAACTCATTTTCAATTTTCCACGTATTATAACCTTGATTTAGTTTTCATTTTGTATGTTCATTATATATAATATGATAAGAATAAATGGTTTGCCACGTGCCAAGTGCATTATGGTAAACAAAGGCCTTATTCCATAGATAAGTGTGTGTGTGTGTGTGTGTGTGTCTGTTTAACAGGTCTACTATGGGTATATTTTTAATTCTCTCTCCCTCCGTTTGTATTTATATCGTCGTTAGTTGGCGATTTATTTTTACAATTTGCAGTTGCAAATATTGCATCATTGTCCTCTTCTTACGCCTTTGTGTCATCGTGGTATAGTCTTTCAAAAGGGTAGAGATTATTCCCGAAGGGGCTAGAGTAAATAAGGGTAGTGGTAACATTAACTTCATTAAAAAAAAAAAAACGAAGTTTATAATTTTCACTCTTCCACATAGTTTCCGTAGGGGTGTAGTGCCGTCAGTGCACCTCGTGCGGCGTACTGTAGGCATTATTTTATGTTCTTTGCTACGTGCCTTCGGCCCTAACTGCATTCGCTTTCGTTCATATTACTATACCTCCGTTCATATGCTTTATCTTCCATCTTATTTTCCATAGCCTTCTAACGATTGATTCATAGTGCAACTGCGATGTTTTCCTCATGTTATACACCTTTCAAACCTTTTAACACTCAATATCCGTTTCAGCGCTGCATGACCTCATAGGTGCCAGGTCTATGGCCTAAATTGCATATAACCTATTCTATTCTAATGACATAGTCTCCTCTCAGTTTTGAGAAACATTACTGTCATACCTTTCCTTCCGCTGTAGCAAAAAAAAGGTATATATGAATTTATATTAGTATTTTTGAAAGCCTGTCTCTCCCGCCATGCTTTCTGTAATGTTCGCCAGTTTGTTCTTGGCATGTGGAATTGTTGGAGAAAACCTTCTTCTTGGCATGTGGAATTGTTGGATAAAAACTTATTCTTGGCATTTGGAATTGTTGGAGAAAACCTTGTTCTTAGCATGTGAAATTGTTGAAGAAAACCTTGTTCTTGGCATGTGGAATTGTTGGAGAGAACTTTCTTCTTGGCATGTGGGATTGTTGGAGAAAACCTTCTTCTTGGCATGTGGAATTGTTGGAGAGAACTTTCTTCTTGGCATGTGGGATTGTTGGAGAAATCGTGTTCTTGGTATGTGGGATTGTTGGAGAAAACCTTGTTCTTGGCATGTGGGATTGTTGGAGAAAAACTTGTTCTTGGCATGTGGAATTGTTGGAGAGAACTTTCTTCTTGGCATGTGGGATTGTTGGAGAAAACCTTCTTCTTGGCATGTGGAATTGTTGGAGAGAACTTTCTTCTTGGCATGTGGGATTGTTGGAGAAATCGTGTTCTTGGTATGTGGGATTGTTGGAGAAAACCTTGTTCTTGGCATGTGGGATTGTTGGAGAAAAACTTGTTCTTGGCATGTGGAATTGTTGGAGAGAACTTTGTTCCTGGCATGTGGGATTGTTGGAGACAAACTTGTTCTTTTATGTGGTATTGTTGGAGAAAACTTTGTTCTTACCATGTGGAATTGTTGGAGAAAACCTTGTTCTTTTATGTGGTATTGTTGGAGAAAACTTTGTTCTTACCATGTGGAATTGTTGGAGAAAACCTTCTTCTTGGCATGTGGGATTGTTGAAGAAAAACTTGTTTTTGGCATCTGGAATTGTTGGAGAAAACGTTGTTCTTGGTATATGGGATTGCTGGAGAAAAACTTGTTTTTGGTATGTGGGTTTGTTGGAGAAAACTTTGTCCTTGGCATGTGGGATTGTTGGAGAAAAACTTGTTTTAGGCATGTGGAATTGTTAGAGAAAACCTTGTTTTTATCATGTGAAATTGTTGGAGAAAACCTTGTTCTTGGCATGTGGAATTATTGTTGGAGAAAAATTTGTTCTTAGCATGTGGGATTGTTGGAGAAAACTTTGTTCTTGGCATGTGGAATTATTGTTGGAGAAAACTTTGTTCAAGGCATGTGGAATTGCTGGAGAAAACCTCTTGGCATGTGGAATTGTTGGAGAAAACCTTGTTGTTGGCATGTGGAATTATTGTTGGAGAAATCTTTGTTCTTGGCATGTGGAATTGTTGGAGAACACCTGGTTCTTGGCATGTGGAATTGTTGGAGAAAACCTTCTTGGTATGTGGAATTGTTGGAGAAAACCTTGTTCTTGGCATGTGGAATTGTTGAAGAAAACCTTGATCTTGGCCTTTGGCATTGGTGATAACCTTGTTATTGGCATGTGAAATTGTTGGAGAAAACTTTGCACTCTATTAAGTTGCGTATTCCAGGTCTTAGCACTGTTCAATAGTTGCCAATTCTAGTGTCCATCAGATCAGCCCACACTTGTCAGTGGCCTGTTAGACGAGAGTAATGTTTGTGAGTCGATATTATGAATATCTCGAAGCACTTAAACGTACGTTCTATCGTGCATGTGTTCTTGAAACGCCGAAGTTTTGCTCTCTTGTAAGAAACAATTACATTTATACCTGAAGATTTTTTTTTTCTTTTTATAGCTCCTAACATTCCAAGCGTGACAAGACGCGGAGAGTCGTTTTCAGTTTCATTCGGTAATCATATTATGTATAATAAAAATCTTTATAGAGCCAAAGCGTAATTTCTATAAATATAAAGCTTAACACTGCATAAAGGAATTAATTAAAACTATAGATTAGTATGTGTACTTATTTTGGCTTAAGTAAGGAAATGCTTTGTCCAATCAAATAAAGGCGTCAAAATGTGGAATGAAACTGTTATATATAGAATTTAGTGATTCAACAAACAAGTTAATTATTATATAGTTAAGATAAGTCTGTAGCTAAGTAAATAATTGCATGTTCAACATACGACAAGTAATAAACTTATCTATCGAGGGTGAGCCTGTAAATAAACCCTTGTATATTCAGCGAACATGTGTAAATGGCTTTCTGAGAATCTAAAACTTCTCATGCGTACGATGTCTCACAGAGGCCTTCAAATTTCATAAATACTGATGTACAATGTTGTCTTTGTGCTTAAAGATGCCTCCTTATCTGCCCACAAGCTTTCGATGAAGATGAGTTCGTCTGAATGAGGGCCTTCTCAGGCGGTCAATTTCTGGATGTCTGCATAGCCATTCTTGCACTGTGTAGCATAGTGAACTTAGTGGTAAGCCAAAACTGGATAGATCAGTAGGAAGCAAATATATCACGCCATTATAGTCCAACGTTATGACTGAAATGAGATTGCGAAAAACAGTCGCGTGAAAAGGTGCTGGCAACAGTGAGTCACAGTAAAGGCTCCCATACACTGAACGATTGTCTGAACGACTGTCTGAACAATTGTCGTTATCGACCTACATACACACCAATCAGACAGTATAAACGATCTCCGCACCGATTTCGGTCTGAACAAAGATTTTGTCTCGAGAAGACATGGCATCATCTCTAGAGGAGACGCGCGCGATCGTGTTATATCGGCCGACAAACCCACACATTGAACGATCTGTGTATGACAGACTTAAGTCGCAAGCCAAGCAACCTGGTCGTGACAGATTCCCGCTGAGATCGTTCAGACACGAAGCTCCGCCCACTTATGCATTCAGACAAGCCCATACACAGTGTTTTTGCGAATGATACAGACAGTCGTTCAGACAATCGTTCAATGTAACGGGGCCTTAAATCTTACGAGCCAACGACGGAAGTAAAACAGAACGCGTCAAGGCTACTGAGATACATTAAACGGCTGCAGCATAAGATCCTGCAGTGTTTTAGCTTCCATGTCAGGCACTGAGTACTCCTAATGATTGTGCAAAGGTAAATTCCATATGGAATTTCAGCATTAAAAGTGAGATGAATCTGGTCCCAGGAATCTGACTGACGCCTCGATAGACAAGACTTCTCTTCAGTGCTCTTTATATGTGGCGGCATAAGCGTAGTACACCACCACGAAGAGGACGCTGGAACAAGGAAAAAATATCTTGCTGAAGGTGTTGAGTCGTAATGAAGTAATGAAGCGCTTTTTTTTCTTGGCTGTCTCTTCTTCTCCTTCACCTCCTCCATAAAGATCTTTCGGGAAAACTGCAGCGAGGCGAACGTTGAAAATCTTCTCGTGTAGGATTTCTTGCGGTTCCTCTTCCAGGACCTAAAGAAGTAAGTAGAATGAAAGTGTGAGAATTTCCGTCTCTGTCTAAATGTCACAAATTTAGCTTCTATGAGTCATTTGGCTCCTTGAAAAGGTCAGAGGGAACTTTGTACAAAGAAGTATGTGAATTCTTTCATTCTAAGAAGGGAAATATGACTACATGGTATTTAACGGCATATGACTGTAAATTTAGTGTATGTTTGAGATCATTCAATTCTATGAAACGCTGGAGTAGTTAATGATTAAATGAATGCAATACGCAAGTGCATTACAGACATTTTTTTAAAATTCGACTCACTTTCAGCACGTCGATAATGACGATGACCACCATTATCAGGAAAAGGAAGGCGATACAGAACACAAACCAGATGTCTACCAGCTTTATATAAGCTGTCTGGGGCACAGATTGACTTGTCTGTAGATAGAAAGAAAAGCAAAAAAAAATTTGTCAGTTACATTCCAATACTTAAAATCAAATATGCCCATTGTTTAATACATAGAAGTGTTTAAAATCTTAGGGAAATAGCCGGTGGTATTACTAGTGGTAATTTTATTTTCAGGAGTCATGCATAACTTTGATTCAAGTATATGCGTAAGGCATTAGAAAAAGCTTTCTTTAACCACAAATTTAAGGCATTGCCCCGAAGCTACAACTCCCATCGACAGAATTATTAGAATTAAAATGAACTATTACTTTCTGAACCCTGGAAATTTCCTGTTTTCATAATCATTTTTAATTTAGCCCTAAGCCAGAATTGAGCATTCTAAGTAGTAATCAAATGTAACAGCATATCTCAGTCAAAACTTCCCAGTCATTTTACTTATATAGATATATATATATATATAGATATATATATATATATATATATATATATATCTATATATGCACACACACATATGTATATATATATACATACACACACACACACATATATATATATATATATATATATATATATATATATATATATATATATATATATATATAGAGTACCCCTATCAAAACTACACAAGTGGCAACTCTTACCTTTCAGTAGCTTGCCGGCCTCTCTGCAAGCAATATCAAACTAGGCTAATGAGTTCATGTAAATACAAAAATATGCTATTTATTTCCCAAACTAGTTGAACATAAAATGGAACGAAGTGACTAAAAAAGGTCATGTTTAAGAACTAAGTCTGACCCACAAAAGAACTGTAAATTATCATTCTACTCTCCTGAATTATTCTAAGTAATCACCCCAAACTCTCAAATTGTCAACAACTACATTTCGATAGTCAAGTCTTAGAGAATCCCGTCTCTAGAATAATAACATGGGACTCATCTGAAACAAAGAGACATATCCTTTATATTTCCCACCACACAATTAATTTTAAATAAATGTATGCATTTCACACTTCTCTCTTTTCACAGGCAACTGTTCCTAAGTCTTTTAAAAATGTGTCATACCTCTTCGATGGGTTTGTACCAGCACCTGATGTCCTCCGAACCATCTCTTGCCTTGGCCCCAGAGCGTGTGAGTTTTTCGCTATAAGTATCAGGCAATCGCGCCCATCATTACACGCACAAACGCACAATCCTCACCCACACCATAGAGCCCCCCTAGCAACTGGCTGTAGAGGCTTCAACCTCACAAATGCACACTCAGCATTTCCTTCTTCGAGGCAGGCTATCACTAGGTGCTTTCTGTTTCCAAGCTAGGAAAGGTGATACAACGCAATCCACCGACACATTTACTTTCTTCTTTTAATACATTTATATGAATACCACAGGAAAATGATAGGCAGAAAGTCTGCATCAAGTACTTTCGTCTTTATTTTATTTATTTATTTACTTTTTCATAGACATTGCCTGAATAAAGGCAAAAGCGCTTGGTACTGACTTTCTGCCTATCATTTTCCTGTGGTATTCGCTTATACAGTGAAGTCACGTGCATCCAATAAGATTTTTTAAGCATATATATATATATATATATATATATATATATATATATATATATATATATATATATACATATACACACACACACACACACACACATATATATATATATATATATATATATATATATATACATACGTATATATATGTGTGTGTGTTTGTTTGTGTTTTTATGACAATCATCTCTTTGCGTTCTATATATGATTAGATAGTATTGATCTTCAGCTCTCAAGCAGGAATTGAACTCGAGTCTTTAGAGTTGCAAGCACACAGCTTTGCCGACCTACCTCATTATGGTAGGGCACTTTTTTGTTCCCTCGCAAAAGTCAGTTCTATTTTATATGCTTGCGTACTGTTCGCCTCAAGTATACCTCCAAAGAAAACTCTCTTGATATAAATGCTGTAACTGGCAATGGATGAGAAAATTGAATTCACCTCTCAAGCAGAATTTGAATTCATCTATTTTGAGTTGTTACCACACTGTGTCAACTTCTCCTTGTACTAGGTTGTTTATAAAGAGACTTTGAATTAGGTGGTTTTGTAATGAACATACGTAACTTAGCCTTGCATGTATATGGCATGGCAGGTATTCGCAATAGTGTCCTTATATTTCCTGCTCATCTGGGCACCATTATGTGATGAACATATGAATTGGCCATGTATTGTGCTCAAAATTCTCAACGAAACTTTCAGGTCTCGTTTGTTACCCTACCTGAGTGAAAAAAGCAGCCTCGACCAGAAGTGCTGTAAGTGCTGCCATGAACCGGTCGGTGAAATCATCAATGGCGAAGAAGAAAGTCATGTAGCCAATAATAAGCAGGATAAAAGTGGGGATGTAGGTAGACGTGAGGAAATAGGTAGACAAGTTGGAGAAAATGAGGTTGACCTGTATGCTGCCAAGGGCATCCTGCAATAATTAGAATATGAAGTGTATTAATGGATTGAAATCATGTGAGCTAGGACAGTAAAAAAAATACAAATGTTACTGGCACAATCGTTCAACTGTAATTGTTTGGTGTCCCTTGATTGTATTCAAACAACCTAACAAGGTGCCTTTCACAGCACGTATTCTGTAGGGCATGCATGGCTGCGCCTAAAGATATCATAGGAAACAAATGTCATTTTCCTAATAGGTATTTAAAAATGCAAAACTCATTCATAGAATTGGTTTCTGCTTGCGAGACACCACGAGAAACAGCTAATTCGGAAGTATTATAAAAATGCAACTTATTATGAACAGCAGAATTTATGAAAGAATTAGGACCAGTTTGCTGTAAGCTTATCTCAGAAATTCTACTAAAACCAATGTAAATACCATAGAGTATGCCATCACACAACTTCAAGGCATGAGGAGTTGGAAATGATTTTATTTACTAGTTTCAAGTAGTGTGCAATCATAAGTGATAAACCAGTCCATGTGATCAGTGATGTTTGTTTACTCTAAATGGATTGATTATTTGTATTTTACTATGCCTATATAAAATGTATAATCTGAGGAAAAACTTAATTTTAGGACACAGTGTTTACAGCTTATGCGAAACTAATATGTTTAAAATCACTTTTCGCAAAGACCTGTCTGTCATGAAAAAACAAACAGGTTCTAGTCTTGTCTGAGACTGTAAAATTGTGAAGTTAATCAACTGGGAGCTTGGTGGTTTCTTCAGTAATACATCTTATACTACAGTACTTCATTTCACAAGTCATTTAAAACCGATTAATATTGGAAAATATGTAAAATATGAATACTTGATCGTCTCCTGTCGACTTCTTTGTCATAGACTCTTCCTTCAGATAATACTGGAGTAGGTTCCTGTCCCCCAAGAATCGTAGGCGTTCGCCCGAAATTTTAAATTCCATTTTATATTCGGGTGGATACGACAGGAGCAAAGTCTGTAATGAAATACAGAGACATCTATGTTACCAAGATAGTTCGGTGTTCTACTTAGAATAATAAAAACACTCACACAATATATATCATCTTTGGAATACTCTTGAAGTTAATGTTTGTTTTCTGTATTATATCATAATTATAAGTCACAAGGGAAATATAAAGATGGTCTTGGTGAAACATTGTTATGCTTTGATAGGAAATAAGTGATTTACAGATCCTAAAAAAAGCTATAATATTTACTTATGAGTTTAATTAATTCAATGGTAGGGTTGTGAAATTAACATGGATATAAAAAAAAATGGAGTAGAACTGGATAATGATAAAAATGGAAAATGCAAAACCCAAAATTAGACTGACAAGCTTCTTTATCCTAGTTGGAGTCTGTTTAGAAAATAGATAAAAGATGTTCAAGTTTTGGCATACCTTCTACAATAAAACCTCAGGTTATTCTTTGTAGTTCAGACAATTTAGATAATTATGTTTCCTGGTTATTGTTATAACAGATTAGAATTATTATTGGCCTTTGTAATAGTTTCTTTGACTGGTTTCGCTAACTCGGGGAGTAAGCTTACAAGCTACTTTGTTGTTGTTGTTCTTGTTAGGGGGTTAGGAAAGGTCTATGGAAAAGCCTAAAATTGTCTGAAAAATGTGTCTTGCGTTGAGTTAAAGGTACAGGAATTTCAGGATAGGATATATATGATATATTTGTTAGAATGAAATGGGAAAAATAATTTTAATAAGAATTATTTTAATAAAATATAGCGTAGTCAATTAGATTTTCGCTGTTGAAAGAAGGCTCAATTTGACCTTAGATTTTACCATGTTTTAAGTTGCGTTAAGTTAGGAATTTAATGTTTACAACTTATGCGTGAAGGGAAAATTATGTGTCCCGAGTAAGTTGGAGCTCGGATCACGCCTTATTATTATAATTTTTCTTACCAGGGAACAATTCTGCTCGTCAAAGGGAAATGCGAAAAGTCCGAAGAGGCAGTATGATGTTATTGTGACTCTTCTTGTAAGTTCAACAGCATTTGCATCTCCATCGTACAAAAGGTCTGAAAGATGGTTAGTCATTCAAGAATAACAATTAGTTCAGTGTGTGACAAAAGCTTATATAAAAAAAGATGCCCATTTATAATGGCCAAAAACGATTTACTGAGCAACTATGTTATAAAAGAAAACCGAAAGTACAGCTAGTCATTATAAGTGATAGACTCAAAATTCTGTAATTATATTGAGAAACTGGTAATGTGAACACACATGATTTACCTTCAGACACCCTCGTATAATCAATGTATCCTTCTTGTTCTCGGATGATTTTGGTAATGTTATTTTCGTCCTTAGTATCACAAGATGTTCCTCCATGACCAAGGAACTCAATTGGTGGCGTCCAGATTTCATTGCTAATTTTGTTTTTCCATGAAGCCCTTTGTAGATTTAAGTATGTGAGACGTTCGTCATACCAAGTTAGTTTGATAATTGCTTCAGTTGTAAAAGAGAAATGTGCTATATCGAATTCTTTAATCAAAAGCATATCCATACTGATTTGAAGTGTTGATGGAACAGTAAAGTTCTTCTTGTGAGCAACTTTCTGGGAGTCATATGTTTTAGGGAAAATGATTCGTTCACAGTCTGCTTCATCAGAGCCATCTTTGCAGTCTGCTTCCATGTCACATCGGAACGGGCGATATATACACTGTCCACTTTCGCATGTATATTCCTCATGATTACATCTTGTAAGTAGTAGCTGTTTTTCACCGTTCGTGCAAACATCTTTAGACAATGCCCACGTGTTTCGTCCAAATGGGTAATGATAAGGTGATTGACGTGGAAGTCTAGCAGTTGCTCCACCAGGGTGGGACGTTGAGATTTCCCAATAGCCCAAGTTGCCATTATCTCCTTGATGATACCGAATTTCAGAGTTTTGGAACCCAAGAAACGAAATACTCCCGTTCTCATTTACTAAGGTGTAGTTCGTATCTAAAACTGACTCAGTGCATAAACCTCGAAGATAAAAGAACACTGGATATTTTATGTGTGAGCAGGCAAAACATCTCTTTTGGAGGCATGGAGTGAATATCCATTTGCCTGAATGGATGTAATCTGCATCACTCTTTGTTATGATGGACACACAAGAGCTGTGGTTCAGTCCTAACTGACTTTTAAAATTTAGAAAGGTAAGAGGAACAGGGTTTCCGACATCCCAATTTTCAGAAAACCATTCTCCATTTTCCCACTTTGCTCCCAGCCATAAAGTATCAGATTTAAATTCGCCACCACATTTGTCCTCGAAAAGAGATGCCTTGTGTAAGAGCTGAGCGTTTTCCTCAGCACTTTCAGGAACAGCCAAATAGCCATACATTGTTTCACAAAATTTTGCTGCACCTTCATAGTTACGATTATCTACATAAACGAGATCTTTTTTAATGAATTGTGAACATAGGTTAGAATCAAGATGCATGTCTTGAAAGACAGTATTGTTCTGAGCAAAATCACCCAAGATATTATAAAAATTCAAAAATGTCTTGGGCATAACGTCCTC
>NC_061095.1:23594490-23614830 GCF_015104395.2 Macrobrachium nipponense | reverse complement strand
CATAACGTCCTCTGTGCCATTACAAGTAGTATACCATTCCATATAACTGGTGTCCATTATCTCATGTGCCATAAGGAAATCCATCAGCGTTGCTCTCAAGCTTTGGGTTTTGCTAAATCCTTTTCCCAAGACATTCTGGTGTTGTCCCATGAACAGTAAACCTCCGCCTTCGATAACTGACTTTAAAATAATAGGATTTTCATCTTCATTGGGAAGGATTTCTTCACCATTTACGAAGCCATGCCAAGAACCAGAGCTCAAGTCCAGAGACAGGCAGATGGAATGCCACGCCATTGGTAGAATTTCTATGCGAAGAGGAAGAGAAACATTTTCCGAACAGCATCGGATCTCCAGATTGAACGGTGTTACATCTGAAAAATCAATGATTATTAAATTAATTGATGCATTCTTAATATTTTGCTTATTAAAATCCAAATTCTTGTTATCTGATATATATGCGTATGTGCGTGTGTGTGTGTATTTTACAGGGAATATGTTAAATCAGGGGCCCTAAGGAATGTGTGAAATGACCAATACGCTATGGAAGATTTGAACCCCGAGGGCTAGTACGAAACACGGTGAAACAGTGATTCATCTACACTGTTTTGCTGTGTTTAGTATTAGCCCTTGGGGGATCAAATGTCCCTAGTGCATTTGAATCGCCCATAGGCGACAAAACAGTATAGATAAATTACTACTTCGCCGTGTTTAGTACTAGCCCTCGGGGTTCAAATGTTCCTAAGTGAATTGGTTATTTCATTATGCCTTAAGGGATTTCACATATTCCCTGTAACATACACATATCAGAGATTTATCGGATGTCTGAAAATGGGATTTGCGGTTTTGGATATCAGTTTTGTAAAATTTGAAGATACAGACATCAATCTTTTAAATTATCGGATGCAGATGCGGATATTTGATAACCACACCCTCATGGATGTTGATGCAGATGCTGATGCGGATGGGAATGCTGATGCGGACACGGATGTAGATATATTGCAAGTCTAAATAATTTAGATATATTTAATTGCTAATGACGAACTTCAAACACAGAATTCAAAATTATTTGAATAAAGAGAATGGATACATATCAAATAATATTTGATGTACTAATTGTAAGTAGAAACATAAGTACTCATGTACTTGTGTGTATACTTTCATATAAACATACAAACAGTAACAGCGATACATGAACGTTTTAGTTGTCTTGCCACAAGGTTATTTCATGCACATTGCATGATAGAGGTGACAAAACTCAAAGTCATTCTTTGCATTGGAGAGAGAGAGAGAGAGAGAGAGAGAGAGAGAGAGAGAGAGAGAGAGAGAGAGAGAGAGAGAGAGAGAGTTTCCTAAAAAAAAATGTAATACCCTGCTTTTATGATTGCAGCTGCTTTCAGTGACATGGAATTACTAAAACAAATATGCTATAACGAAGCTACTTATACAGTAATTGTTTAGCATGTATTCAGTGTAATAAGACGAAAAAGCCAAATCTAGCAACAACAACAAAATAAATAAATAAAATGCTATAACGAAGCTGTTTATACAGTAATTGTTTATCATGTATTCAGTGTAATAAGACGAAAAAGCCAAATCTAGCAAAAAAAAAAATAAAATAAATGCTTATAGATACATTGTATGAGTATGAACTATTGAACACTGAGTAAGAGGTGATATACGCACATCCGCATTCTCAAACTGCGGATGCGGATGCAGATGTCGCTTGCAATGCTAATGCAGATGTGGATTAGGATGTCAAGAAATCATCAATGTGGATGCTGATTCATAAGTAGTGCGGATAATCTGCAAATTCAGATATCTGATACATGTCTAATATATGTTATATAAAAAGAGGCATGTATTAATAATATATTTAAGACACCGTTGTAAGGTGATATGCTGTGACATTTCTTAGAATGTAGGGAGTCATCAATTTAACTTCCCATGGAGACACAGTGTGGTCCAAGTGACAAGACATCTCAGCTTAGGAAATGCTGATGTATCTTATTGGGTGGCATGATGTCAGAGTTGCTGTCTAAGCAGGTCAGTGCCACGTCCTGTCGCTATGCACGGGCGGTCACAGAGGTGCCTTCTGAAACTGGTTCTAGGCAGTTACGTGGGTGTGAACAATGTGTGTGAGTTCGTGTGTGTGTGCGAGCTTCGTCCCTACATAACGAGATAGTAAGGTAACCAAGGTGGGAGTTCGCTACAGAGGCGGCAGAGCCAAGTATGGCCTCTGCAAAAGTATTTTTGGAGAAGTGTGTGAATACTGTGTTGAATGGGTAAGCATACTTATTTTTTAGCCAAAGTTGTGACTTGATTGTATTTTGAATATTTATTTCAAAGATGTTCTATTTCCTTTGACCTTTTGATTTGATTTATAATCTTTACTTATCGATATGTTCCCTTGTATTTTTATAGGCGATCTGAGACAAGGGGAACTGAATATGGTGACTTAATTGATATGGGAACTTGACTAATGTTCCATGGTGTACTGACTATGTTGACTATGCCTAATGTTAAGACTAAACAATGTTGGACTATGCCTAATGTTAAGACTAAACTAATGTTAGTTATTTGATTAATTATCGAGGGTTATCTGAGTTATTTGGACTTTGAGTTCAACATTTCATTTAATCTTTATGTTAAGAACTTGAGTTTATTTAGCTAATACTTTGCTTTTAAATAAATGTATTTTTGTAAGTTCATGAGTCGGATTTGATTGCCTTAGGTAAGGGGGGGTGGGGGGGGGAAAGTGTTGTAGAGAGAGAGAGAGAGAGAGAGAGAGAGAGAGAGAGAGAGGAAATGGATGTTGCCAGCGCCTTGGACGCATGATTCATTGCTACCTTTTAAGATAGAAGTACGGAGATTAAGATCTACGGTAAAAGTTGGTGGCAGCGGTGTAGGAACCATATTACACCTTTTGTGAGATTAATGGCAGCTTAAAGAGGCTGTTTTCAGAGAGCCTGGTTGTGAAACTGTGTTAGGATTTCAGTTAATAGGTGACAGGTGATGAGAATTAGTGAGCCGTTGATCTGGTATTGAGAGGAAAAATTCAATTAGCATCAGCATTTTTTGTCTACCGGGAAATGCCTTCGAGAGTCTGTCATTCAGTTGCGATATGTGAGTGTGTGTGTCTACTAAGTGCTCGCTGTTCGAGTATTGGGTCGTTCTTACACACGCAAGTATGTGTGTATTCTCGCGTTTATTCATACACAAAAGTCTGCAGTATGATCTTCTTTCATTGACGACATGAGTGTTACATTTTTTTTATGCCCTTGTGTTTTTTTTCTTTTTTACTTGGTGTATGAATCATTTTTGGAGTTAAAGAGGCAGTTCAGATTACCATTTTTATCCCATAGGAGCAGAACGTGATGAGTTTTTTTCTTAGCACATGTTTAGAGGTGACGCATTCGTAATACATTCGTATGCATATAAAGGTTTCATACATGCAACTCAGTTCTTGGGATGCTTGGATTGCATATTTTTGGCTCTTGGAGACAGTGCCTCTCTTGCATACGCTCTCAGTGCATTTTTTTTGCTGAGCAATCCACGGGATAGTGCCAGAAGGGAGGGTGAAGTTATTTTTTCTTAGTGCCTGGGTAACGGGGGTGAGTTTGGCCTTGATAATAAAGTTCAATTACATGCCATCAGCTGATAGCCACTGAGAGATGATGTGATATGCCCGTAGGGTTTCTTCAAGAACGATTTTTGTCCTCTCTTTTGAGTTAAGAGAAAATGAATAATGTAGTGCAAGTTTTCCATACGCTTTGGAGAATGCCTTTCCGCCATGGTAGAGGGCGTGATTAGAACAGATCATATGGAGATTATTTGCTAAGGGGATGTGTTTGGTGATATGTCTGGTGAATGTGGTGATGATACTGAATTCTGGTGAATGGCAATATTAAAGCTCATACTGGTGATACGGAGATATTTACAGAGAATTATTACTGAGAATTATTATGGGGAGATATTTTCGGGAATGCTGTTGGAGTTCACAGTGGTAATAATTTTGGTGAATGTGACAATGATTTATGGGTGGTGATATTGGTGATTCTGATACTAACATGGGTGCTTGTAATGAATACTAAGGGTGGTGATGTTTGTTAAATGGGAAGGTACTAACCACAAATATTATGGTGTTTTGTCGGAGGACATTGTGTTAATGACTTGTTCAAAAACTATGGTAAAAGTCAAATTGAGAACCTACCGGTTCTTTTTTGCCCGGGTGTTTTTTATTTTTTTTATTTTTGGTTTTCTGTGATAGCCTAAAGTTTTCCTTTTTTTATGGGTTCAGTAGATAATTGTTTGAAGTCTACGTGAGTCACAGATGTTACTGGTGTCATGGGAATAGTTGACAGTGCCATTGACTTTTCTTTTCCGCTTTTGGACGTTAGCCATCTCTGACGTAAGTTTTTTTTTTTATCATGGTCGAATTTGAATTTATTTTTTCTCCGGACAGTTTGTGTAGATTTTTAATATCTCAGTTCGTGATTTGGAATCATTGTTCAGGAATGCGTTTATAATTTCAGCCGTTTGATGCTGCAAAGAGATTTAGGGGAGAATTTTTTTGCATTTTTGAATGTGTACATAATGGCACTATATTTTTTTTCTGGATATTTGTGTTCTAGAAATTGTTGGCCTCTTGCACAATACCCTTGCTGTGTTTGTGGCGACTTTGCCAGAGATAGGAAACTTGATTAAGTTTCTGGTGTCCTGTGCTGTAGTGAATATGGGGAAGCCTTTGCTTAGACACTTTGGATTTGTAGTTTTGTTGTAATGAGTTATGGCACACTGATGATTTTTTCTAGAATTTCTTTGGCAATTTTTTGCCAAGTTTTTGCCCTTCTCATCAGTTATGCTAAACAGAGAGTTTATAGTTTTTGACTGTAACATTGAGCTCCTTAGAGATGCTTTTCGAGGTTATTTTACAGGAGAATTGGAGATATAATATTTTGGCCATGTGATATTTTGTTTAGTTGGAGATAGTCCAGAGTTTAGGCCTATGGTGGTAAGAGCTATGTTTAGTTAAATTATTTTTGCAGTTATTTTGGTGCAAATGGAAACCTTTGTGAGAGAAGATATGTGGCAATATTTTCGAGTGTATCAGCTAGATGCTTTGAGTGGATTTTTTGGGGACGGAGTTTCATTTTTGATTTCCCTGTTTGGAGATATAACGATTTTTTTGGATACTTGGTTTTTATTCCACATGTTATTAGTGAAATGGAGGGGAATATTTTTATTGCCGGAGTGGTATTATTATTAATATGGTGATATATGGGTGGCATTAATTAATCTTTGGTGGTGACTTTTTTTTGTGGTTATGATTTTTGGAGCTGAATTTCTGTGGTTTTACGAGCCAAAAAGGGGGGTATTGTGGTTCCTTTGGTGTTGAGGCTAATGGGGGCGAGTGACACTACTGCATTGTGGCTTTATGGAGGTGTTGTGTTTTTGTATTCACCAGTGGTTATTTTTGGCGGCATATAATTGTTGAATTGTGGTATACTCTGGTTTATATCCCGAATAGGTGGCATTGGGGTTTTATATACTTGGGGCAGTATCATGTGGGAGTTATGTCTTTAAGGATAATTTTTGGAGCACCTTGGTGATATGCTGGAGATAAATGTGTGAAATGTGGTTATATAATGTCAGTATAGAATTTTTGGGGATTTTTGGAGAATAATGGTTAGTATATAGAATATATGGAGAATAATGGTGTTAGTATAGAATACTTGGAGAATAATGGGTTTCTGAGGTTGCAAGTCTGACTAGACAAATTTATACTGCAGTTCGAAGCACCTGAAGTGTTCACAGGTGGATTTTTGCTTATAATGTTGTGATGAGTCCAATTGCTGACTTTTTTCCTTTGGAGTTGATTACTCGGAGTTTTGCACTATTCTCGGAGATGTTGACTTTGTCATTCCACGGAAATGTACTATGTAAGGGGGTTGTTTCCGGTCGTTTCTGGCCGATGAGATATGTTGCGATAGCAAATCCCATAACGGTACATACTGCATTTATGAGGGAAAACGTTGGATTATATATAGTTTTTTCCTCTCTTATGTGCACTATGTAATGGGGAAGTTCACTTATTATAGTTGTTATTATTTTTTTTCTTTTCCTACGAGATTTGTCGTAATTGGGGTTGAGCTTACATAGCATTTCTATTTTGGACAGGAGATATAATTTGTCGGGGTATGTGAGTTAGGTAGAATGGATGTTTGGCATTATATTTCATGGAGGTTAACTATATAAGCAGTAAAAGGGTTTTTGCTGTTAAACAGTAAAAGGGTTCTTACTGATTTTGTGGGTTACTGAAATGTCAGAGCTTGAGAGAACATTTTTGGTGATAATTTGGGGCTGGGTTTGTTATGCCTTTTTTTTTTTCTCGGGCTCATTTTTTCTTTTTTTGTGAGTAATGGTGAGTTTAAATGTGGTGACAGTAGTCCGTAGAGCTTTTGTGCTGATATATGTGTGAGGTTGGCAAGTTTTTTTTATATTATTGGAGAATTTAATATTTTCTTTACAGGGTTATAATAGAGATTTATGATTTAGCGATCTTATGAAGTTCCTTTACGAGTTGTAGTTAGAAATTAGTTCAGTGGTAATATTATTGGTGATTAATAGGAAAACGTTCAGTTAGTATTTCGTAGAATTTTTGAGGTCATTATTTGACAGATGTATGTCTAGGGTTAATTCTTTTTTAATTGACCGATGACATGACTGACATACTGAAACACCATAAACATTGTTCCCCTACGCCAGCAAGACGCCCTTCAATCAAGATGAGATGTCTCTACAGTACTCTGTTATTATAGCCCAGATGCAGGCTATTCAAATTTATTTTGTGTGATAGACATTGTGCTGCCAAAGACGTGCAGGTATTTTTTTATTATGGTGTTTAATGAGCAGGCCAATGTGTTTTATATGTATAAGCTGTTTTATGTGAGCTATGGCTAGGCAGGTGCTAGCTTCTGGGGTGGCTGAGCAGCTGTTATATAAAAAGAGGGATGTATTAATAATACATTTAAGACACCGTTGTAAGGTGATGTGCTGTGACATTTCTTAGAATGTGTAGAATGTAGGGAGTCATCAATTTCACTCCCATGGAGACACAGTGTGGTCCAAGTGACAAGACATCTTAGCTTAGGAAATGCTGATGTATCTTATTGGGTGGCATGATGTCAAAGTTGCTGTCTAAGCAGGTCAGTTCCACGTCCTGTCACTATGCACGGGCGGTCGCAGAGGTGCCTTCTGAAACTGGTTCTAGGCAGTTATCTGGGCGTGAACAATGTGTGTGAGTTCGTGTGTGTGTGCGAGCTTCGTCCCTACATAACGAGATAGTAAGGTAACCAAGGTGGGAGTTTGCTACAGAGGCGGCAGAGCCAAGGATTGCCTCTGCAAAAGTATTTTTGGAGAAGTGTGTGAATACTGTGTTGAATGGGTAAGCATACTTATTTTTTAGCCAAAGTTGGGGTTTGATTGTATTTTGAATATTTATTTCAAAGATGTTCTATTTTCTTTGACCTTTTGATTTGATTTATAATCTTTACTTATCGATATGTTCTCTTGTCTTTTTATAGGCGATTCTGAGACAAGGGGAACTGAATATGGTGTCTTAATTGATATGGGAACTTGACTAATGTTCCATGGTGTACTGACTATGTTGACTATGCCTAATGTTAAGACTAAACTAATGTTAGTTATTTGATTAATTATCGAGGGTTATCTGAGTTATTTGGACTTTGAGTTCAAGATTTCATTTAAGCTTTTTGTTAAGAACCTAAGTTTATTTAGCTAATACTTTGCTCTTAAATAAATGTATTTTTGTAAATTCACGAGTCGGATTTGATTGCCTTAGGTAAGGGGGGGGGGGGGGGCGGGGGGGGGGGGGGGAAGTGTTGTAGAGAGAGAGAGAGAGAGAGGGGGGGGGGTGGGGGGAAAGAGAGAGAGAGGAGAGGGGGGGGGAAATGGATGTTGTCAGTGCCTTAGACGCACAATTCATTGCTACCTTTTAAGATAGAAGTACCGAGATTAAGATCTACTGTAAAATATATATGTAAGTGTTACATAATAAAAATATGGAATGTTATGCCATATATATAAAAAACTAAAACTATCATTAATTAAAAACCATTGACCCAAGAGGTCAACAAGATTGCTTGCAGGAATGTGATCAGACCAGAGATGATAAGTATCCTAAGATAACGTACACAATAAAGTAGGCTAAGATGATGTGTATAATCAGTCAGTGTCTAGTGCCGTCACCTGTGGTCATTCATTTGTTTATAAACTATATCCCAAGCGTCTTGCTTGAGGCGACCACCGTGACCTATAATTCAAACGGCCTACGTGATTTATAATCTATGTCATCTGTGTGTATGTTCGTATGTTCGAGCTACTGTCTGCTTCCTTTATGATTTGTAAACTAGATTGTAGAGAGAAGCGATCAAGCCATCGTCATCAGAAGACCTGTCCATTTTTATCTGAGTTTCATCATGTAGAATTCAATCAGCCATCATCATTGGCAGAACTGTACAATTCATCTTGTAATCTCAGAAGAATAGATGTATTTTTGTACTCAGTGTTTTTTACTAGAACCTCATCAGAAAGAGATCGAATGAACTTATAACTATCATCATGAGTTTAACACATCTCCGTCGTGATAACCAAAGAAGATACTGACTTCGTAAGTTATCATCAAACCCAAGACACTCCCATGAGTATGGAAGTCAGAACCAACCGACTTAGCGTAAGATTATCGCAAGTCTTACATAACCTCACAGGGCGCCTTATTATACCAGGCAACAGCCCTAAAATTGGTGGCAGCCTACAAGAACTCTTCAACGTCTTCCGAAGAATAACCAGAATAATGAATGTATCATATCAGAAGTCAACGACGACGAAAGCAAGAGATTCTTCAAGCAACTTAGTATCATTGTTCAGTGAGCGACTTCAGCAGTGCATATCTTCAAGAAACAAACCTGACGTGTCTTCTTCCTACGGCAACGCAAGCTTCGTCCTAAGAGATGTCTCTCATTAGAACCATTCAAGAAAACATCAACGTTAATTGAGCGTTTCCAGCACTTCAAGAAATAAACCGAATGCGTCTGCAGCATTGGATCTTCAACGCGCACGGGGGAAACTCAAGCCAAAACCAGGTCATCCGCTAAACAGAGAAGGAGGGCCAAGGCCATATCATTATCGAAACGCCATGACTTCCCACAATATCAAGCTAAGTACAATCTTTTTTATTCATTTGGAGTAGCTGAGTGTTTCCTTTGCAGGCTGAATTTTCGTTATTCCTGTGGCTGAAGTTACGAGACATTCTTAATCTTACTTTGTTACAGAAATTATATACATCATTGAGACTTCGCTACTGCGAGTTTTTATCTTTGAGTTTCTGTTTCCAGAAGTTCTCCTGAAATATCATAATCATATACTGTGTTAATTTTATCATTTTGGGTGATTATTAATTCTGTATGTAACAAATCATATTGAACATTGAATATGCGTTTATGCAGTGGACGTCTGTATTTATACAGATGCATGGATAGGGTAGTTAGGCACCGTAGTGATACGAAAACACACAAAAACAAGTGGAACACCCGTAGAAATCCTGGATAAATTAGAAATAACACTATTTCGGGTCAGGACAATAAAGGTTCCTTTGCAAGGTCCCGATCGCAGTTTTAGCCTTGAGTTTTTTTTAGTTATATGCGTAAAAATCGAATCTCTATGACTCAACTTGACTTTATAAAATACGGCTGGATTGCAAGGAATAACATGTCTGTAAAAACTTTCATTAGGTTAACATACTTAACATTCATATAAACAAATAAAAAAAAAATATCTAAATGCTCTGACCTGGATCTCTCACTATTTCAAATTCTAGCAAAGAATGAAAGGAAAACCACAGCAAGTACATATAGTTAATAATAACGCAATAGATAACTTGTTTTAATAGTAATCGCTCAATTCTTTATAGTTCAAGTCATTCTTACGTTCGTTGCTTTATACGTAACCAACAACTACAGAATGTTAAAAACACACAACACGTTGTCGATGATAATAAAGAGAAGAATCCTAATTATTATAAAAAGAAATAGGTAAACAGTAGCCCTAAGAATCAGAAACAAACAAATTGTGCTTAAGCAAATTGGTTACTGTGTCATCTAGTCAAACGGTCAGGGTCTGTCAAATCTGCCGAGTGTTCAAAGCAAAGCACATTCTACAATAAGCGACTCTAGCAGAACGGGGAGAACGATGTTGGATCATTTATGCCAATACCTTTTTGAATTAAAAAGGAATTTTCCTATGAATCACGCGACTGTATCAAGTAATCAGAGCAGGTTCTCGTAATTTTAATACAATAAGTTATTATAAGTAGTGGTGGATTAAGCCCGACTGTACGCGCTGTAAAAATTAGAATATCTTGTTTTTATTCCTTTAGTCCACGTAATATCCTGTATTTACGGACTCACCGTTTGTTGTTCGAACTTCCCTATTGAGAAGTCCGGAATATGGTTCAGTAATTGGCAATAACAAGTTAATTGTCATAGCGTAACGCAGATTCAGTACAGGGCGGATAAGCGAACGCTTACAGATACCTCTATAGTTATAAAAAACATTGATCTGTATCTAGTGTAATTGTAAGATATCCATCTATGGGTATACAAAACATTATCTTACCTCCACACCCGCAGTTGCAGTTTGCGCGCAAAATCTCGAGACGCATGCACCCTCAAATATCTTAGTGCAGGGATGTCCAACCTGCGGCCCACGGGGCCCACTCAGTGTTTGGATGCGGCCCACTATCAACTCTCATGACAAAAAAAAAGTTTTTAGCAAATTTATCATGTAGTGAGTACCAACTTGAACTGATTGAGCTGCAAAGTCGGGAAGGTTTAAAAACTTTCCATAGAAAGCACACACTTCCTTTATTTTATAAGAAATTGCATTCTCTCAATGAATTCAATCAAATTATAAAATTATCTAGAAAATTATTATGTATGTGGGGAAGTACATACTCTTGCGAGCAGTTTTTTCCAGCATGAAAAACATTAAAACTGCAGAAAGAAATAGGTTGACCGACAGACATTTTGCAAACATTCTTAAAATTAAGAATACATCCTTCGATGCAGATATTGAAAACATTATGGCTGGAAGAGAAAGTCAAAAGTCTCATTGAATTAATATTGGTTAATTAAATTTAATGGGTTATTTTATATGTATAGCTACAAATAAAAATTACAATATTTTCAATGTTGTAATAAAGTGTGTTCACATGGTTTTGTTTTATATTGTCATTTTTCATTAAATTCTGGAAGACAAAGTCAAAAGTCTCATTGAATTAATATTGATTAATTAAATTTAATGGGTTATTTTCTATGTATAGCTACATATAAAAATTACAATATTTACAATGTTGTAATAAAGTGTATTCACATGGTTTTGTTTTATATTGTAATTTTTCATTAAATTCTGGAAGACAAAGTCAAAAGTCTCATTGAATTAATATTGATTAATTAAATTTAATGGGTTATTTTCTATGTATAGCTACATATAAACATTACAATATTTACAATGTTGTAATAAAGTGTATTCATATGGTTTTGTTTTATATTGTCATTTTTCATTAAATTCTAGAAGACAAAGTCAAAAGTCTCATTGAATTAATATTGGTTAATTAAATTTAATGTTTTTTCTATGTATAGCTACATATAAACATTACAATAATTACAATGTTGTAATAAAGTGTATTCACATGGTTTTGTTTTATATTGTTTTTTCATTAAAATGTATTCAGATATTCTTGGGTTTTGCGGCCCAGTTAAATATTTAAGTTTGCAATTAAAAGATTGGACATCCCTGTCTTAGTGCGTGTAAAAAGACTTTCCTGGGATCTGAAATTTTAATCCTTCCCGACACTGAAATATAACGATTTCCGCGAACAAACCACTATATACACGGTTGACTCACAGCAACAAGTCAATCTAGTGATCCACAAAACCTATATATGTCGTGGATATGGAAGTTATAAATATCGCATTTTTTATTGTTGCTAATTTTTAATCACGCCTGACCAGTCGAAGATGAATCCCTCTTATACTCTATCTAAAGTAATATCCGTAAAGTCATTCAAGCAGAGGTGATTCAGCAAAAAAAAATTTTTTTATCTTTTATCTGAATACCAGGATGTTTCTCCACTAGCGAGTGATCTCTGGGGGAAAACGGATGTCATTGAACACAAAATACGGTCTAAGGACAAACATAAAGCTATATATGTACCTTTGTATAGACTCCCAATGAAATGAAATTTCAAAATAGAGATAAATGACGAAGTTGAAAAAATGTTAGTAATAGGAGTCATTAGGAAATCAAATACCCATATAATTTTTCCCTTAACACGTCATGCCTAAAAAAGATCAGACTTGGTGTATCTGAGTAGATTTCTGTCGCTTAAACAAGGAAACGATTCCCGATCGTTTTTCCAGTGCCATGCACCGACGATATCTTATCTTTGTTAGGTCAGAATAAATTTTTCACCAGCTTGGACTTACTTAAAGGCTTTCACCAGATACCATTAGCTAAGTGAGTGTACCTCATACACCGCAATCAGCACACTCAGGGGACATTATCAATTTTTACGTATGCCTCCGGCTTACGTTGTGCCCCAATTACATTTACCAGAATGATTAATATAGTGTTTGGAGACTTTTAGGGGATATCCTACATGCCTATATGGTTGGTCCTGTAATCTTTTCTAATACCTTAGAAGTACATTCGCATAAACTAGAGCTAGTGCTACAGAGACTAACACAAATAATCTCAGAGTAAAATATCTAAATGTAAATTTTTAAAAAAACCGAACATGTTTATCTAGGTTTTATGTGTCTAGTCAAGGTCTTAAAGTAGTCCATGGTAAGGTGTCGGCTATTCATAACTTTCCTGTACCTATTAACGTAAAAGGGGGATACAGCACTTTTGCGCTGTAGTGGGTATTACAATCGTAAGTAAATATGTAACTCTTCAATCACAGCAGCTCCTTTAACAGATCTTACGAAGAAGGGTGTAGATTTATTATGGTCTGAAAAGCATCAACTGGCGTTCGATATCTTAAAATTGGAAATATGCAGCTCACCTATCTTAAAAATCCCTGATTTAGATAAGGATTTTTTTTTTATTGCAACAGACGCCTCAGACCAAGGGGTAAGAGGGGTACTACTTCAGCAATATGATAAACAGTTCTTTCCTATAGCTTTTTATTCACGTAAACTAAAGCCCTCTGAAAGTAAATATGCAGTAATAGGCAAGGATGGGCTAGGAATCGTTAACTCACTAGTACATTTTAAGTTCATAATCTACGGCTACCCTGTTAAAGTCCTTACTGACCATAAGTCCCATACCGAGTTTTGCAAGGCTTTAATCACAGTCCCAAAGGAACTCGGTGACATATGATCATTCAGTCTTTGGAGGCAAGTTAAGATATCTACCTGGGAAAGCAAATATCATAGCTGACGCATTATCCTGCAATCCTGCACCATACGGCAAAGAACCATTAATTGGGCTAAAAGATATAGAAACATCGATGCCTATTGTTAAAACCGTATCTGAACAAGAAAATTCATTAACCCAAGAGATCGTGAACATTGAATACATGGGTTGGAGAGCTGAACTGTTACAAACTGAACAAAACAGGGGTCAGCAGCTAAGCAAAACAATAAACACTTCGAACGGAAACAAGGGTCAGCCGCTAAGCAAAACAATAAACACTTCGAACAGAAACCCTAAAGCAAAAGTATATTTAAAAGTATGTGTATCAGAATTATGTAATCAAATGTAATATTATATGTAGGTCCGTGACGAGGAAAACCCGAAGAACACAGCAGGTGACTAACGACCAGGTAGTAGTAATAATCTCTTTCATACCAATCGTCTTAAACTGGTTGCATTCCAATCCATTACATGGTCATCCAGGGTTCTCTATTATGTCACAGAAAGCCAAATCACTATTTTACTGGCCTACAATGCTTACAGATATAAAAAGCACATAACTGATTGACAACACGTGTCATGAAAACAAGGGACACACTAAGACACCTGTCAGTTTAAGGGCCTATCCCGTGCCAAATCAATCCTTGAAAGAATACACGTAGAATTATTAACAGAGTTACGAGTCTGACAGAGGAAATAAACACCTCTTAGTGTTAATAGTTGCCTTGACACGTTATATAGAATTAATAGCACTAAAACACAAACACTGCAATTGAGTGCGCTAGGAATATTTATGAGTGCTACATCCGTAAACATGGAATTCAACACATGATAATCTCTGACTCGGGTGGTGTAAATAAATAATAATTTCCTTAACTCGTTGTGTGAATTCCTTTCCATTAAGAAAAACCAATACCATATTTTATCACCAAGAGTCAATAGGTTTGGTAGAACGGATAAATAAGAAAGTGTCAATGTCTTATGAGTTACAACTTGTGATATTGGATCCGAACTGGATTATAGCGGTTCTCGCGGTTTTAAATACCTTTATCATTCATATCTTGTATCTATAGAATTGATACAGCAAGTAGCCTTATACGGTACGCCGCTAGAACACTTTTCCAATAGGAATCACGATAAAATCAATAAGCCAAACGTAACTATATGCAGTAAGTGTTTATAAAATATCCAAATATATATGCGAAAAGATTTGAACTCAACGCTTTAGTTTAGTAGTCCATTCAGTATCTAGGGATATTAACGACAAATAAGCTAAAAGTTCAAACACACATCAAAACCTACTGGCATATTGTCTGTCCCGGTAATTTATATTCGTAGTCAATGAAAAAAAAAGAGAGAGATTTTAAAGTCAGGAAGTCTAGAAGTGAAAATGTATATCTATGTGAATAATCCTATATGGATCTTACAGGGTAAATAGTATATATAAAATTTGTATGGAAACCCTTCTCATTAGTTTGAATAAGGAATATCTAATTTAACATAAATAATTACATATATTTTACAATCTTGCAGATTTCCAACATGAAACTAATATTATATTTTTCAATTTTGGTACTGTTTTTTCCAGACATTCTTCTTGTGTGGGTGGAATATTAAAACTAAAAATATCATTTGAAAGTACTAAAGTAGTATTTATTACAGCAAGTAACGTAACTCTTAAGCTGGTGATGAGGTCATCAGTCTTGAAGGTGCCTGGCGCGTTTGCCGATTCATCATTGTTCCTTTTAACCCCAATAATCTGCTTGCACAGGCTTCATCTGTAGTTGTGTGTTGTTTTGTGCTTACAAAACAAGTCAACTGGGGTGGAATGCTTAACATGAACTTCTCATGGGCAACGCAGGTCGTTAGGTACAAGGGTCTTATCCGCATTGCAATGCAAGCTTAGTTAAGGAATCGCAATCGTTTTAAAATTAATGAACAAAATAAGCAAACAGAATTTCTATAACATCAAAATGAATTAATTTTTTCTGAACCTCATAGACAATTAGAGTCAATAAATCAGCTTATGACATTGGTAAACAGACACTTAGAAGTATCTAGTCATGGGTATGAAATATTTACTTGCAACACTAGCATATTACAATTCAAGTAAATCACATTCATGGGAAAATGTCACATTTTCTTGATAAACCCAAAGTTTATATAAAAATTAGTTACATAGTGGGTTCTTTCGTAGCATCTGCCTAAAATATTAACCACAGAGGATGCGCGCGAGAAAATTGAATATGAAACTTTTGTTAGGGGCACATAGGATCAGATTTTATCACAGCTTAATTTCAGTAAGTGTAGAGAAATACAGAATCATGATTAATATTCTCTTTGACTCTTATGTTGCCTGGCAATCTTACCAATAGCTCCGTTTTCCACTTCTTTGTCTAGTAACTTACTACCAGTAATAAAGAATTTTCTTTGGGATTCGTATTGATATCTGGATATTTTTACGGTCGTCAGAGACCTGGATAGGTTCACTCATTGTTATAGTGCCATGGATAAAAAGGTTTGTACAGCCGACTCTTTTGAATTCCATAAAATATCAGCGAATTCATGTGGGTTAGGTCTAGTCCTTAACGGCTTTCTCCCTCCCGTATTTGGATGTTGTCTGAATTTACTTTGCCCTTGTGACAAGTATAATTTCACTTACAGGCTTATTAATGGAACCTGGTTAAAGTATCCTGCAGTACGAGAGTTTCACATCCCATGCCCGAACAGATCGTCTACAGATTCAAAACCTGTTCGTCGCTGCGGTGACTGCAATGAATAACAACTGCCTACAATGTGAAGGGAATAAGCACCATCATAAGTGAACAAGCTTATTTCGTAGACTTCTTGGACCGACACCCGTATCAAGTCGTTAATCTTGTTTTAATGCGGAATGCTCCGGCGGTTGTCGGAACTGACTACAAAGGGACATACTTCCGACAATTACGACCAAAGAGGATATTCAACTCTACGTTTGCTGGCGAAGGACTCGTGCTGGGGATGATTTTATTCATTGCGAACGTATTCGTATGGCATAGGATGCAGAGGACAAGTATGGGCGCAAAATAGAACGTCGGACCCTGCCCAGGCAATTTCCCCTTGTTTTTAACCATTTGGAATTGGCCATTTCATTGGGCTATAGGTGGTTGTCTGGAACTGTGTAATGGACGAAAAGTTGTTCAAAACGCTAGAATGTGCAGTGGGTATAACCTCGGTCATGTGTCCCATATATAATAACAGAATCGAAATATATCTGTGCGTGTACGCACTAGGAATCTATTTAAAGTGCACCTAGATTAATCACTTAGATTAGTCATTTATGTTAATCAGTTGTATTAAGTCCACATATATTGATCATAAGTATATGAGTCCATATATATATGTATAAATAAATCAGGTAGCCTATAATCAATCTGTTACCTTTTATCTTACCAATAACTAGTTAGTATATGGGTCAACGAATCAGTTAGCATAAAAATTAATCATTTTTATCTCTTCATATATGAATTTTTATCAGTTAAAAAATGATTTTTATCATGTTAATCTTTATTCTATGCAATTATCAGAGTACATTAGTATTTTCTGTAGCATATGTATCTTAATGAGTTGAAGTGAAAAACTGTATCAGTATATATCACATGATCATTATTATTTACGAATATCATCATATGCATATGTCTTATATCTTATTACTTGAATCTATATTTGTGTAAACCATGAATTTTTTTACTTATAAGTATTTTCTATATATCTATATATATTCACATAGTGTCTGTATCAAACTCCTATAAGTCAATTGCAAACTCCTATATCCCAAGCGTCTTGCTTGAGGTGACCACCGTGACCTATAATTCAAACGGCCTATGTGATTTGTAATCTACTATGTCATCTGTGTGTATGTTCGTATGTTCGAGCTACTGTCTGCTTCCTTTATGATTTGTAAACTAGATTGTAGAGAGATGTGATCAAGCCATCGTCATTAGAAGACCTGTCCATTTTTATCTGAGTTTCATCATGTAGAATTCAATCAGCCATCATCATTGGCAGACCTGTACAATTCATCTTGTAATCTCAGAAGAATAGATGTATTTTTGTACTCAGTGTTTTTTACTAGAACCTCACATCAGAAAGAGATCGAATGAACTTATAACTATCATCATGAGTATAACACATCTCCGTCGTGATAACCAAAGATACTGACTTCGTAAGTTATCATCAAACCCCAAGACACTCCCATGAGTATGGAAGTCAGAACCAACCGACTTAGCGTAAGATTATCGCAAGTCTAACATAACCTCACAGGGCGCCTTATTATACCAGGCAACAGCCCTAAAATATATACACATATAATATGAAGTATTTAATATAATTATTTAATATTCCATGTATTGTAAATATAATATGTAAATATATATATACACACAATCTTTTACGGGAGTTTTGAGCCATTTTAATATGACCATTCTCATTGTAAGGTTTTAACCAAGTATCAGAAAAATATATTCATTCCTTCAAGAGCTACTTTGTTATAGCTCATACAACCATTGTGAGCAGAGAGGCAGTGACAAGTACGCAGTAAAAGTGCAGCAACTTGGATCACACAAACTTTGGAACTTTTACTTACAAACATACAGGTGGTCGGTGTCCCCTTGCACAGCGTAAGACACGATGGGGCTCGTGTCTCGATGCTGCTCCAGAAAGAGTCGAAAGCACATCGTAAACGCTGTCATGTTCGGGACGTTGCCGTTGTATTTCAGATAGGAATCGGTGGTGGCCTCACCTGTAGGCTGGAACTTTACTCCATAGATTTGATTGTTGAGAGTCCCATTGTCTGGAGAGAAATTTTTAATGATATTTTGAGTTAATTGTTAAATGCTTCATAGAACAATTTGTATGTCGTAATACTTACAGAAATAAAAATCCACTTGTTGGAAAATCTTGTTAATTCCATTTCGAAAGAATTTCAAAACATCTTGACGCGATATTGACTTTGGCTAATTCGGTAACTTCACCAAATTCCCTGAAATGTGATCTCCATCTGAATGTGGAGTTACGTTAAATGCATTTCTGATTTTCACATATATTTGGCCTGCCATATTCTTCACGTCATCTACTCTCCATCAACATCCAATCATTTAACATTACCTGACCTGTTGTCTGTCCATTTTAACTTAAAAAAAATAAATAGATAACTTCGTCACTCTTCAGCCTACCTATTGAACTTTTACTTTGGCTGGTTGGTAATACAGGTAGCTATTAGTCATAACTTCAACGCAAATTCTCTCTCTCTCTCTCTCTCTCTCTCTCTCTCTCTCTCTCTCTCTCTCTCTCTCTGACAGGTGAAATGGCTGTTTCGCATTATTAAATGTCGATTGATATATCCCTCCTTTGTCAAGGCCAGCCCTATAAATTTAATGAAATGAGTTTCAGCCGGTCTTGTCAATAGTTTTGGAATATTAAGGATATTACGGTTCTTATGGAAACTAGTTGTATGTAAAAATGACATTCGCATGAGTATAAGAACTGACCAGGGCTGGAATTAATGTACGAACGCTTTCAACGATTAGGAAGCAATCAATCTACTGTTTTAGCACCACAATTATTTATTTACGCACAGCTCTTACATGCTAGTCTATAATTTGCCAGCTTTTGGGAACAGTGCCTCATGATACTGGTTCCTAAGGAGTGCGGGGATGCCTATGAATAATTAAATAAAAATACACTTTTATACACATACCACACTTTTTTTTTAAAGGCAATAATATCAACAAAATTTAACAAAGAAATCACACGTGTGAAAATGATTTTAATCAACTCAGTGGTGTGGTCGGTATGGTGTTAGCGTACCACCTCGGTGGCCGCGAGTTCGATTCTCGGTCATTCCATTGAGGAGTGAGAGATATGTATTTCTGGTGATAGAAGTTCACTCTCGACGTGGTTAGGAAGTCAGGTAGAGCCGTTGGTCCCGTTGCTGAATAACCTCCGGTTCCATGCAACGTAAAAACACCATACAAACCATAAAAGCTTTTAATCAACAGCATTTTCACGTAAGATTCTGATTATCTGTATCGATTATTTTTATCATACTCTTTCTTATACATCCAGACAAATGCTTTTTTGTTTGTTCTGTACTAAACCTTTTGAAAGTAGGGTGCTCATATAAAAGATATAAATTTTCGCAAATGGGTACAATTGGCCTTATGCTTCAAAGCTGTTCCCAAAGAATTTACAGGAAAGATTCAGAGTGGTGGAGCTTATTTGTATATCACGGATAAGATCGCACGACTACGAAGACTTGTGGACTTGGTCATTCAATCATATAAGCATTTCGGAATTTTTCCAGAAAATCTTTCAGTTGGTGAAAGCTTCGTACCTCTTTTGGATATCATTGCTGTAATATGTTCATATCAGGGAAGCCTATAAGATACTGGTACAAGTTCTTGAGCATGTGCTCATCTGGTGGCTATTCTTACGGATACCTTACAGATTCGACATCTATTGCGTTAAAGGCGTCTCATAGCAGAGCCGTTATCTGGGAATGAAAGTTGTTGAAGGCCTGCTTTCTTGTGGTCCTGATTTTACTTTACATAGTGTGTTATTTGACATATTGTTCACATCATATCCTCTTTATATGACCCCATGGCTAAGGTTACAAGAGAGAAATGTGAGCGCAACAGGAACCACCAGGAGAAAAACGCTAAAAAAAAGTGCCCATTGTCAGATTCAACATTGGCGAAGAAATATCATTCGCATGGAAAAATAAGTGGTCGGAAATTTTGATTCAGGCAAACCAATAATTAACGTCGAACGATGGGAAAAATTCTGACAACAGGAGTATATCTG